>NC_063258.1:14410098-14592488 GCF_019578655.1 Ricinus communis
GGTTGTTTTCCTAATATTGACAAATATACCATTTTTGGATTGTTTTCTCATGTTGAAAGATATACCCCTCTTACGGGGTTGTTTTCTAATATTGACAAATATAACACTTTTTTGGGATTGTTTTCTCATGTTGAAAGATACACCCATCTTAAGGGGTTGTTTTCTCATATTGACAAATATACCACTTTTTGGGATTGTTTTCTCATGTTGAAAGATATACCCCTCTTATGGGATTGTTTTCTAATATTAACAAATATACCCCTCTTATGGGGTTGCCTTCTAATACTGAGAAATATACCCCTCGTATGGTGTTATTTTCTAATATTGACAAATGTACCACTTTTTTGGGGTTGTTTTCACATGTTGAAAGATATACACCTCTTACGGGGTCGTTTTCACATATTGAAAAATATGCCACTTTTTTGGGATTGTTTTCTCTTGTTGAATGATATACCCCACTTATCGGGTTGTTTTCTAATATTGACAAATATACCAGCTCTACGGGGAGTTGTGTTCCATATTGAAGACATACCCCTCTTACGGGGTTATTTTCTCATATTGACTAATATACCACTTTCTTGGGATTGTTTTCTCATGTTGAAAGATATACCCCTCTTTCGTGGTTGTTTTCTTATATTGACAAATATAACACTTTTTTGGGATTGTTTTCTCATGTTGAAAGATACACACATCTTACAGGGTTGTTTTCTCATATTGACAAATATACCCCTCTTACGGGATTGTTTTCTCATGTTGAAAGATATACCCCTCTTTCGTGGTTGTTTTCTTATATTGACAAATATAACACTTTCTTGGGATTTTTTTCCCATGTTGAAAGATATACGCCTCTTACAGGGTTGTTTTCCCATATTCATAAAAATACCGCTTTTTTGGGGTGATATTCTCATGTTGAAAGAATACCCCTCTTACGCGGTTGTTTTCTCAAATTGACTAATATACCACTTTTTTTGGATTGTTTTCTCATGTTAAAAGATATCACGCCCTCTTCTGATTTTTCTCATATTGACAAATAAACCCTTTGTTTGGGATTGTTTTCTCATGTTTAAAGATATACCCCTCTTGAAATTTTGCTTTCTGTGCTCAAATATACCCCTCTTACGGGGTTGCCTTGTAATATTGAGAAATATACCCGTCTTATGGTGTAATTTTCTAATATTGACAAATATACCACTTGTTTGGGGTTGTTTTCTCATGTTTAAAGATATAGCCCTCTTACGGGGTTCTTTTCTCATATTGAAAAATATGCCACTTTTTTGGGATTGTTTTCTCTTGTTGAATGATATACTCCTCTTACGGGATTGTTTTCTCATGTTGACAAATGTACCCCTTTGCACGGGATTGTTTTTTCTCCTGTCGAAGATATACCCTCATTACAGGTGGTCAGTCTCTACCTTTTTTAGGTTTGTTTTCTCATGTTGAAAGATATACACCTCTTACGGAGTTGTTTTCTCATATTGACAAATGTACCACTTTTTTGGGAATGTATTCTCATATTGAAAGATATACCCATCTTACGGGGTTGTTTTCTAATATTGACAAATATACCATTTTCTCGGATTGTTTTCTCATGTTGAAAGATATACCCCTCTTACGCGGTTGTTTTCTCATGTTGAGATATATACCCCACTTAGGGGGTTGTTTTCTAATATTGAGAAATATACTCATCTTACGAGGTTGTTTTCTCATATTGACAAATATACCATTTTTTGGGATTGTTTTCTCATGTTGAAAGATACACCTCTTACGGAGTTGTTTTCTCATATTGACAAATATCCCACTTTTTTGGGAATGTTTTCTCAAATTGAAAGATATACCCATCTTAAGGGGTTGTTTTCTAATATTGACAAATATACCATTTTTTCGGATTGTTTTCTCATGTTGAAAGATATACCCCTCTTACGCGGTTGTTTTCTCAAATTGACTAATATACCACTTTTTTGGGATTGTTTTCTCATGTTGAAAGATATACGCCTCTTACAGGGTTGTTTTCTCATATTGACAAATAAACCACTGTTTGGGATTGTTTTCTCATGTTGAAAGATATACCCCTTTTACGGGGTTGCTTTCTAATATTAACAAATATACCCCTCTTACGGGGTTGCCTTCTAATATTGAGAAATATACCCCTCTTATGGTGTAATTTTCTAATATTGACAAATATACCACTTTTTTGGGATTGTTTTCTCTTGTTGAATGATATACTCCTCTTACGGGATTGTTTTCTCATATTGAGAAAAATACCACATTTTTGGGGGTTGTTTTCTCATGTTGAGATATATACCCCACTTAGGGGGTTGTTTTCTAATATTGAGAAATATACTCATCTTACGAGGTTGTTTTCTCATATTGACAAATATACCATTTTTTGGGATTGGCTTCTCATGTTGAAAGATATACCCCTCTTTCGGGGTTGTTTTCGAATATTGACAAATACAACACTTTTTTGGGATTGTTTTCTCTTGTTGAATGATATACTCCTCTTACGGGATTGTTTTCTCATGTTGACAAATGTACCCCTTTTTTGGGATTGTTTTCTCCTGTCGAAAGATATACCCCTGTTACGGGGTGGTCAAATATACCACCTTTTTTAGGTTTGTTTTCTCATGTTGAAAGATATACACCTCTTACGGAGTTGTTTTGTCATATTGACAAATGTACCACTTTTTTGGGAATGTATTCTCATATTGAAAGATATACCCATCTTACGGGGTTGTTTTCTAATATTGACAAATATACCATTTTTTCGGATTGTTTTCTCATGTTGAAAGATATACCCCTCTTTCGTGGTTGTTTTCTAATATTGACAAACATAACACTTTTTTGGGATTGTTTTCTCATGTTGAAAGATACACACATTTTAAGGGGTTGTTTTCTCATATTGACAAATATACCACTTTTTGGGATTGTTTTCTCATGTTGAAAGATATACCCCTCTTACGGGGTTGTTTTCTAATATTAACAAATATACCCCTCTTACGGGGTTGCCTTCTAATACTGAGAAATATACCCCTCACATGGTGTTATTTTCTAATATTGACAAATGTACCACTTTTTTGGGGTTGTTTTCTCATGTTGAAAGATATACACCTCTTACGGGGTTGTTTTCCCATATTCACAAAAATACCGCTTTTTTGGGATGATTTTCTCATGTTGAAAGAATACCGCTCTTACGCGGTTGTTTTCTCAAATTGACTAATATACCACTTTCTTGGGATTGTTTTCTCATGTTGAAAGATATATGCCTCTTACAGGGTTGTTTTCTGATATTGACAAATAAACCACTGTTTGGGATTGTTTTCTCATGTTGAAAGATATACCCCGCTTACGGGGTTGCTTTCTAATATTAACAAATATACCCCTCTTACGGGGTTGCCTTCTAATATTGAGCAATATACCCCTCTTATGGTGTAATTTTCTAATATTGACAAATATACCACTTTTTTGGGGTTGTTTTCTCATGTTTAAAGATATAGCTCTCTTACGGGGTTGTTTTCTCATATTGAAAAATATGCCACTTTTTTGGGATTGTTTTCTCTTGTTGAATGATATACTCCTCTTACGGGATTGTTTTCTCATATTGAGAAAAAATACCACATTTTGGGGGTTGTTTTCTCATGTTGAGATATATACCCACTTAGGGGGCTGTTTTCTAATGTGAAATATACTCATCTTCTGAGGTTGTTTTCTCATATTGACAAATATACCATTTTTGGGATTGTTTTCTCATGTTGAAATATACCCCTCTTCCGGGGTTGTTTTGAATATTGACAAATACAACACTTTTTTGGGATTGTTTTCTCATGTTGAAAGATACACACATCTTAAGGGGTTGTTTTCTCATATTGACAAATATACCGCTTTTTGGAATTGTTTTCTCATGTGGAAAGATATACCCCTCTTAGGGGATTGTTTTCTCAGATCGACAAATGTACCCCTTTTTTGGGATTGTTTTCTTCTGTCGAAAGATATACCCTTGTTACGGGGTTGTCAAATGTACCGCCTTTTTTAGGTTTGTTTTCTCATGTTGAAAGATATACACCTCTTACGGAGTTGTTTTCTCATATTGACAAATGTACCACTTTTTTGGGAATGTTTTCTCATATTGAAAGATATACCCATCTTACGGGGTTGTTTTCTAATATTGACAAATATACCATTTTTTCGGATTGTTTTCTCATGTTGAAAGATATACCCCTCTTTCGTGGTTGTTTTCTAATATTGACAAATATAACACTTTTTTGGGATTGTTTTCTCATGTTGAAAGATACACACATCTTAAGGGGTTGTTTTCTCATATTGACAAATAAACCACTTTTTGGGATTTTTTTCTCATGTTGAAAGATATACCCCTCTTACGGGGTTTTTTTTTAATATTAACAAATATACCCCTCTTACGGGGTTGCCTTCTAATACTGAGAAATATACCCCTCGTATGGTGTTATTTTCTAATATTGACAAATGTACCACTTTTTTGGGGTTGTTTTCTCATGTTGAAAGATATACACCTCTTACAGGGTCGTTTTCACGTATTGAAAAATATGCCACTTTTTGGGATTGTTTTCTCTTGTTGAATGATATACCCCTCTTATCGGGTTGTTTTCTAATATTGACAAATATACCACTTTTAAAATTTGTTTTCCCATGTCGATAAGACATACCCTCTCTGAGGGTTATTTTCTCATAATGACTAATATACCACTTTCTTGGGATTGTTTTCTCATGTTCCTTGGAAAGATATACCCTCTTACAGGGTTGCCTTCTAATATTAACAAATATACCCCTCTTACTTGGTTGCCTTCTAATACTGAGAAATATACCCCTCGTATGGTGTTATTTTCTAATATTGACAAATGTACCACTTTTTTGGGGTTGTTTTCTCATGTTGAAAGATATACACCTCTTACAGGGTCGTTTTCACGTATTGAAAAATATGCCACTTTTTTGGGATTGTTTTCTCTTGTTGAATGATATACCCCTCTTATCGGGTTGTTTTCTAATATTGACAAATATACCACTTTTACGGGGCTGTTTTCCCATGTCGAAAGACATACCCCTCTTACGGGGTTATTTTCTCATATTGACTAATATACAACTTTCTTGGGATTGTTTTCTCATGTTGAAAGATATACGCCTCTTACAGGGTTGTTTTCTCATATTGACAAATAAACTTAACTGTTTGGGATTGTTTTCTCATGTTGAAAGATTTACCCCGCTTACGGGGTTGCTTTCTAATATTAACAAATATACCCCTCTTACGGGGTTGCCTTCTAATATTGAGCAATATACCCCTCTTATGGTGTAATTTTCTAATATTGACAAATATACCACTTTTTTGGGGTTGTTTTCTCATGTTTAAAGATATAGCCCTCTTACGGGGTTGTTTTCTCATATTGAAAAATATGCCACTTTTTTGGGATTGTTTTCTCTTGTTGAATGATATACTCCTCTTACGGGATTGTTTTCTCATATTGAGAAAAATACCACATTTTGGGGTTGTTTTCTCATGTTGAGATATATACCATGAAATTTGTTTTCTAATATTGAGAAATATACTCATCTTACGAGGTTGTTTTCTCATATTGACAAATATACCATTTTTTGGGATTGTTTTCTCATGTTGAAAGATATACCCCTCTTTCGGGGTTGTTTTTGAATATTGACAAATACAACACTTTTTTGGGATTGTTTTCTCATGTTGAAAGATACACACATCTTAAGGGGTTGTTTTCTCATATTGACAAATATACCGCTTTTTGGAATTGTTTTCTCATGTGGAAAGATATACCCCTCTTAGGAGATTGTTTTCTCATATCGACAAATGTACCCCTTTTCTGGGATTGTTTTCTTCTATCGAGAGATATACCCTTGTTACGGGGTTGTCAAATGTACCGCCTTTTTTAGGTTTGTTTTCTCATGTTGAAAGATATACACCTCTTACGGAGTTGTTTTCTCATATTGACAAATGTACCACTTTTTTGGGAATGTTTTCTCATATTGAAAGATATACCCATCTTACGGGGTTATTTTCTAATATTGACAAATATACCATTTCTTCGGATTGTTTTCTCATGTTGAAAGATATACCCCTCTTTCGTGGTTGTTTTCTAATATTGACAAACATAACACTTTTTTGGGATTGTTTTCTCATGTTGAAAGATACACACATTTTAAGGGGTTGTTTTCTCATATTGACAAATATACCACTTTCTGGGATTGTTTTCTCATGTTGAAAGATATACCCCTCTTACGGGGTTGTTTTCTAATATTAACAAATATACCCCTCTTACGGGGTTGCCTTCTATCTTGAAATATACCCCTCGTATGGTGTTATTTTCTAATATTGACAAATGTACCACTTTTTGGGGTTGTTTTCTCATGTTGAAAGATATACACCTCTTACAGGGTCGTTTTCACGTATTGAAAAATATGCCACTTTTTGGGATTGTTTTCTCTTGTTGAATGATATACCCCTCTTATCGGGTTGTTTTCTAATATTGACAAATATACCACTTTTATGTTTGTTTTCCCATGTCGATAGACATACCCTCTACTGGGGTTATTTTCTCATAATGACTAATATACCACTTTCTTGGGATTGTTTTCTCATGTTAAAAGATATCGCCTCTTCAGGGTTGTTTTCTCATATTGACAAATAAACCCTTTGTTTGGGATTGTTCTCTCATGTTGAAAGATATACCCCTCTTACAGGGTTGCCTTCTAATATTAACAAATATACCCCTCTTACTTGGTTGCCTTCTAATCTTTGAAATATACCCCTCGTATGGTGTTATTTTCTAATATTGACAAATGTACCACTTTTTTGGGGTTGTTTTCTCATGTTGAAAGATATACACCTCTTACAGGGTCGTTTTCACGTATTGAAAAATATGCCACTTTTTTGGGATTGTTTTCTCTTGTTGAATGATATACCCCTCTTATCGGGTTGTTTTCTAATATTGACAAATATACCACTTTTACGGGGCTGTTTTCCCATGTCGAAAGACATACCCCTCTTACGGGGTTATTTTCTCATATTGACTAATATACAACTTTCTTGGGATTGTTTTCTCATGTTGAAAGATATACGCCTCTTACAGGGTTGTTTTCTCATATTGACAAATAAACCACTGTTTGGGATTGTTTTCTCATGTTGAAAGATTTACCCCGCTTACGGGGTTGCTTTCTAATATTAACAAATATACCCCTCTTACAGGGGTTGCCTTCTAATATTGAGCAATATACCCCTCTTATGGTGTAATTTTCTAATATTGACAAATATACCACTTTTTTGGGGTTGTTTTCTCATGTTTAAAGATATAGCCCTCTTACGGGGTTGTTTTCTCATATTGAAAAATATAACACTTTTTTGGGATTGTTTTCTCATGTTGAAAGATACACACATCTTAAGGGGTTGTTTTCTCATATTGACAAATATACCACTTTTTGGGATTGTTTTCTCATGTTGAAAGATATACCCCTCTTACGGGGTTGTTTTCTAATATTAACAAATATACCCCTCTTACGGGGTTGCCTTCTAATACTGAGAAATATACCCCTCGTATGGTGTTATTTTCTAATATTGATAAATGTACCACTTTTTTGGGGTTGTTTTCTCATGTTGAAAGATATACACCTCTTACGGGGTCGTTTTCACATATTGAAAAATATGCCACTTTTTTGGGATTGTTTTCTCTTGTTGAATGATATACCCCTCTTATCGGGTTGTTTTCTAATATTGACAAATATACCACTTTTACGGGGCTGTTTTCCCATGTCGAAAGACATACCCCTCTTACGGGGTTATGTTCTCATATTGACTAATATACCACTTTCTTGGGATTGTTTTCTCATGTTGAAAGATATACGCCTCTTACAGGGTTGTTTTCTCATATTGACAAATAAACCACTTTATTTGGGATTGTTTTCTCATGTTGAAAGATTTACCCGCTTACGGGTTGCTTTCTAATATTAACAAATATACCCCTCTTACGGGGTTGCCTTCTAATATTGAGCAATATACCCCTCTTATGGTGTAATTTTCTAATATTGACAAATATACCACTTTTTTGGGGTTGTTTTCTCATGTTTAAAGATATAGCCCTCTTACGGGGTTGTTTTCTCATATTGAAAATATGCCACTTTTTGGGATTGTTTTCTCTTGTTGAATGATATACTCCTCTTACGGGATTGTTTTCTCATATTGAGAAAAATACCACATTTTGGGGTTGTTTTCTCATGTTGAGATATATACCCACTTAGGGGCTGTTTTCTAATATTGAGAAATATACTCATCTTACGAGGTTGTTTTCTCATATTGACAAATATACCATTTTTGGGATTGTTTTCTCATGTTGAAAGATATACCCCTCTTTCGGGGTTGTTTTTGAATATTGACAAATACAACACTTTTTTGGGATTGTTTTCTCATGTTGAAAGATACACACATCTTAAGGGTTGTTTTCTCATATTGACAAATATACCGCTTTTTGGAATTGTTTTCTCATATGGAAAGATATACCCCTCTTAGGAGATTGTTTTCTCATATCGACAAATGTACCCCTTTTCTGGGATTGTTTTCTTCTATCGAGAGATATACCCTTGTTACGGGGTTGTCAAATGTACCGCCTTTTTTAGGTTTGTTTTCTCATGTTGAAAGATATACACCTCTTACGGAGTTGTTTTCTCATATTGACAAATGTACCACTTTTTTGGGAATGTTTTCTCATATTGAAAGATATACCCATCTTACGGGGTTATTTTCTAATATTGACAAATATACCATTTCTTCGGATTGTTTTCTCATGTTGAAAGATATACCCCTCTTTCGTGGTTGTTTTCTAATATTGACAAACATAACACTTTTTTGGGATTGTTTTCTCATGTTGAAAGATACACACATTTTAAGGGGTTGTTTTCTCATATTGACAAATATACCACTTTCTGGGATTGTTTTCTCATGTTGAAAGATATACCCCTCTTACGGGGTTGTTTTCTAATATTAACAAATATACCCCTCTTACGGGGTTGCCTTCTAATACTGAGAAATATACCCCTCGTATGGTGTTATTTTCTAATATTGACAAATGTACCACTTTTTTGGGGTTGTTTTCTCATGTTGAAAGATATACACCTCTTACAGGTCGTTTTCACGTATTGAAAAATATGCCACTTTTTTGGGATTGTTTTCTCTTGTTGAATGATATACCCCTCTTATCGGGTTGTTTTCTAATATTGACAAATATACCACTTTTACGGGGCTGTTTTCCCATGTCGATAGACATACCCCTCTTACGGGGTTATTTTCTCATAATGACTAATATACCACTTTCTTGGGATTGTTTTCTCATGTTAAAAGATATACGCCTCTTCAGGTTGTTTTCTCATATTGACAAATAAACCACTGTTTGGGATTGTTCTCACATGTTGAAAGATATACCCCTCTTACGGGGTTGCCTTCTAATATTAACAAATATACCCCTCTTACTTGGTTGCCTTCTAGAAATATACCCCTCGTATGGTGTTATTTTCTAATATTGACAAATGTACCACTTTTTTGGGGTTGTTTTCTCATGTTGAAAGATATACACCTCTTACAGGGTCGTTTTCACGTATTGAAAAATATGCCACTTTTTTGGGATTGTTTTCTCTTGTTGAATGATATACCCCTCTTATCGGGTTGTTTTCTAATATTGACAAATATACCACTTTTACGGGGCTGTTTTCCCATGTCGAAAGACATACCCCTCTTACGGGGTTATTTTCTCATATTGACTAATATACAACTTTCTTGGGATTGTTTTCTCATGTTGAAAGATATGCGCCTCTTACAGGGTTGTTTTCTCATATTGACAAATAAACCACTGTTTGGGATTGTTTTCTCATGTTGAAAGATTTACCCCGCTTACGGGGTTGCTTTCTAATATTAACAAATATACCCCTCTTACAGGGGTTGCCTTCTAATATTGAGCAATATACCCCTCTTATGGTGTAATTTTCTAATATTGACAAATATACCACTTTTTTGGGGTTGTTTTCTCATGTTTAAAGATATAGCCCTCTTACGGGGTTGTTTTCTCATATTGAAAAATATAACACTTTTTTGGGATTGTTTTCTCATGTTGAAAGATACACACATCTTAAGGGGTTGTTTTCTCATATTGACAAATATACCACTTTTTTGGAGTTGTTTTCTCATGTTGAAAGATATACCCTCTTACGGGGTTGTTTTCTCATATTAACAAATATACCCCTCTTACGGGGTTGCCTTCTATCTTGAAATATACCCCTCGTATGGTGTTATTTTCTAATATTGATAAATGTACCACTTTTTGGGGTTGTTTTCTCATGTTGAAAGATATACACCTCTTACGGGTCGTTTTCACATATTGAAAAATATGCCACTTTTTTGGGATTGTTTTCTCTTGTTGAATGATATACCCCTCTTATCGGGTTGTTTTCTAATATTGACAAATATACCACTTTTACGGGCTGTTTTCCCATGTCGAAGACATACCCTCTACTGGGGTTATGTTCTCATATTGACTAATATACCACTTTCTTGGGATTGTTTTCTCATGTTGAAAGATATACGCCTCTTACAGGGTTGTTTTCTTATATTGACAAATAAACCACTGTTTGGGATTGTTTTCTCATGTTGAAAGATTTACCCCTTACGGGGTTGCTTTCTAATATTAACAAATATACCCTCTTACGGGGTTGCCTTCTAATATTGAGCAATATACCCCTCTTATGGTGTAATTTTCTAATATTGACAAATATACCACTTTTTTGGGGTTGTTTTCTCATGTTTAAAGATATAGCCCTCTTACGGGGTTGTTTTCTCATATTGAAAAATATGCCACTTTTTTGGGATTGTTTTCTCTTGTTGAATGATATACTCCTCTTACGGGATTGTTTTCTCATATTGAGAAAAATACCACATTTTTGGGGGTTGTTTTCTCATGTTGAGATATATACCCCACTTAGGGCTGTTTTCTAATATTGAGAAATATACTCATCTTACGAGGTTGTTTTCTCATATTGACAAATATACCATTTTTTGGGATTGTTTTCTCATGTTGAAAGATATACCCCTCTTTCGGGGTTGTTTTTGAATATTGACAAATACAACACTTTTTTGGGATTGTTTTCTCATGTTGAAAGATACACACATCTTAAGGGGTTGTTTTCTCATATTGACAAATATACCGCTTTTTGGAATTGTTTTCTCATATGGAAAGATATACCCCTCTTAGGAGATTGTTTTCTCATATCGACAAATGTACCCCTTTTCTGGGATTGTTTTCTTCTATCGAGAGATATACCCTTATTCTGGGGTTGTCAAATGTCGCCTTTTTAGGTTTGTTTTCTCATGTTGAAAGATATACACCTCTTACGGAGTTGTTTTCTCATATTGACAAATGTACCACTTTTTTGGGAATGTTTTCTCATATTGAAAGATATACCCATCTTACGGGGTTATTTTCTAATATTGACAAATATACCATTTCTTCGGATTGTTTTCTCATGTTGAAAGATATACCCCTCTTTCGTGGTTGTTTTCTAATATTGACAAACATAACACTTTTTTGGGATTGTTTTCTCATGTTGAAAGATACACACATTTTAAGGGGTTGTTTTCTCATATTGACAAATATACCACTTTCTGGGATTGTTTTCTCATGTTGAAAGATATACCCCTCTTACGGGGTTGTTTTCTAATATTAACAAATATACCCCTCTTACGGGGTTGCCTTCTAATACTGAGAAATATACCCCTCGTATGGTGTTATTTTCTAATATTGACAAATGTACCACTTTTTTGGGGTTGTTTTCTCATGTTGAAAGATATACACCTCTTACAGGGTCGTTTTCACGTATTGAAAAATATGCCACTTTTTTGGGATTGTTTTCTCTTGTTGAATGATATACCCCTCTTATCGGGTTGTTTTCTAATATTGACAAATATACCACTTTTACGGGGCTGTTTTCCCATGTCGATAGACATACCCCTCTTACGGGGTTATTTTCTCATAATGACTAATATACCACTTTCTTGGGATTGTTTTCTCATGTTAAAAGATATACGCCTCTTCCAGGGTTGTTTTCTCATATTGACAAATAAACCACTGTTTGGGATTGTTCTCTCATGTTGAAAGATATACCCCTCTTACGGGGTTGCCTTCTAATATTAACAAATATACCCCTCTTACTTGGTTGCCTTCTAATACTGAGAAATATACCCCTCGTATGGTGTTATTTTCTAATATTGACAAATGTACCACTTTTTTGGGGTTGTTTTCTCATGTTGAAAGATATACACCTCTTACAGGGTCGTTTTCACGTATTGAAAAATATGCCACTTTTTGGGATTGTTTTCTCTTGTTGAATGATATACCCCTCTTATCGGGTTGTTTTCTAATATTGACAAATATACCACTTTTACGGGCTGTTTTCCCATGTCGAAGACATACCCTCTTCTGAGGGTTATTTTCTCATATTGACTAATATACCACTTTTTTGGGATTGTTTTCTCATGTTGAAAGATATACGCCTCTTACAGGGTTGTTTTCTCATATTGACAAATAAACCACTGTTTGGGATTGTTTTCTCATGTTGAAAGATATACCCAACTTACGGGGTTATTTTCTAATATTGAAAAATATACCCCTCTTACGGGGTTGCCTTCTAATATTGAGAAATATACCCCTCTTATGGGGTTATTTTCTAATATTGACAAATATACCACTTTTTGGGATTGTTTTCTCATGTTAAAAGATATATCCCTCTTACGGGGTTGTTTTCTCATATTGACAAATATACCACTTTTTTGGGATTGTTTTCTCATGTTGAAAGATATACCCCTCTTAAGGGGTTGTTTTCTCATATTGACAAATATACCACTTTTTGGGATTGTTTTCTCATGTTGAAAGATATACCCCTCTTACGGGGTTGTTTTCTAATATTAACAAATATACCCCTCTTACGGGGTTGCCTTCTAATACTGAGAAATATACCCCTCGTATGGTGTTATTTTCTAATATTGATAAATGTACCACTTTTTTGGGGTTGTTTTCTCATGTTGAAAGATATACACCTCTTACGGGGTCGTTTTCACATATTGAAAAATATGCCACTTTTTTGGGATTGTTTTCTCTTGTTGAATGATATACCCCTCTTATCGGGTTGTTTTCTAATATTGACAAATATACCACTTTTACGGGGCTGTTTTCCCATGTCGAAAGACATACCCCTCTTACGGGGTTATGTTCTCATATTGACTAATATACCCCTTTCTTGGGATTGTTTTCTCATGTTGAAAGATATACGCCTCTTACAGGGTTGTTTTCTCATATTGACAAATAAACCACTGTTTGGGATTGTCTTCTCATGTTGAAAGATTTACCCCGCTTACGGGGTTGCTTTCTAATATTAACAAATATACCCCTCTTACGGGGTTGCCTTCTAATATTGAGCAATATACCCCTCTTATGGTGTAATTTTCTAATATTGACAAATATACCACTTTTTTGGGGTTGTTTTCTCATGTTTAAAGATATAGCCCTCTTACGGGGTTGTTTTCTCATATTGAAAAATATGCCACTTTTTTGGGATTGTTTTCTCTTGTTGAATGATATACTCCTCTTACGGGATTGTTTTCTCATATTGAGAAAAATACCACATTTTTGGGGGTTGTTTTCTCATGTTGAGATATATACCCCACTTAGGGGGCTGTTTTCTAATATTGAGAAATATACTCATCTTACGAGGTTGTTTTCTCATATTGACAAATATACCATTTTTTGGGATTGTTTTCTCATGTTGAAAGATATACCCCTCTTTCGGGGTTGTTTTTGAATATTGACAAATACAACACTTTTTTGGGATTGTTTTCTCATGTTGAAAGATACACACATCTTAAGGGGTTGTTTTCTCATATTGACAAATATACCGCTTTTTGGAATTGTTTTCTCATATGGAAAGATATACCCCTCTTAGGAGATTGTTTTCTCATATCGACAAATGTACCCCTTTTCTGGGATTGTTTTCTTCTATCGAGAGATATACCCTTGTTACGGGGTTGTCAAATGTACCGCCTTTTTTAGGTTTGTTTTCTCATGTTGAAAGATATACACCTCTTACGGAGTTGTTTTCTCATATTGACAAATGTACCACTTTTTTGGGAATGTTTTCTCATATTGAAAGATATACCCATCTTACGGGGTTATTTTCTAATATTGACAAATATACCATTTCTTCGGATTGTTTTCTCATGTTGAAAGATATACCCCTCTTTCGTGGTTGTTTTCTAATATTGACAAACATAACACTTTTTTGGGATTGTTTTCTCATGTTGAAAGATACACACATTTTAAGGGTTGTTTTCTTGACATTGACAAATATACCACCACTTGGGATTGTTTTCTCATGTTGAAAGATATACCCCTCTTACGGGGTTGTTTTCTAATATTAACAAATATACCCTCTTACGGGGTTGCCTTCTATCTTGAAATATACCCCTCGTATGGTGTTATTTTCTAATATTGACAAATGTACCACTTTTTGGGGTTGTTTTCTCATGTTGAAAGATATACACCTCTTACAGGTCGTTTTCACGTATTGAAAATATGCCACTTTTTGGGATTGTTTTCTCTTGTTGAATGATATACCCCTCTTATCGGGTTGTTTTCTAATATTGACAAATATACCACTTTTACGAAATTGTTTTCCCATGTCGATAGACATACCCCTCTTACGGGGTTATTTTCTCATAATGACTAATATACCACTTTCTTGGGATTGTTTTCTCATGTTAAAAGATATACGCCTCTTCCAGGGTTGTTTTCTCATATTGACAAATAAACCACTGTTTGGGATTGTTCTCTCATGTTGAAAGATATACCCCTCTTACGGGGTTGCCTTCTAATATTAACAAATATACCCCTCTTACTTGGTTGCCTTCTAATACTGAGAAATATACCCCTCGTATGGTGTTATTTTCTAATATTGACAAATGTACCACTTTTTTGGGGTTGTTTTCTCATGTTGAAAGATATACACCTCTTACAGGGTCGTTTTCACGTATTGAAAAATATGCCACTTTTTTGGGATTGTTTTCTCTTGTTGAATGATATACCCCTCTTATCGGGTTGTTTTCTAATATTGACAAATATACCACTTTTACGGGGCTGTTTTCCCATGTCGAAAGACATACCCCTCTTACGGGGTTATTTTCTCATATTGACTAATATACAACTTTCTTGGGATTGTTTTCTCATGTTGAAAGATATACGCCTCTTACAGGGTTGTTTTCTCATATTGACAAATAAACCACTGTTTGGGATTGTTTTCTCATGTTGAAAGATTTACCCCGCTTACGGGGTTGCTTTCTAATATTAACAAATATACCCCTCTTATGGGGTTGCCTTCTAATATTGAGCAATATACCCCTCTTATGGTGTAATTTTCTAATATTGACAAATATACCACTTTTTTGGGGTTGTTTTCTCATGTTTAAAGATATAGCCCTCTTACGGGGTTGTTTTCTCATATTGAAAAATATAACACTTTTTTGGGATTGTTTTCTCATGTTGAAAGATACACACATCTTAAGGGGTTGTTTTCTCATATTGACAAATATACCACTTTTGGGATTGTTTTCTCATGTTGAAAGATATACCCCTCTTACGGGGTTGTTTTCTAATATTAACAAATATACCCCTCTTACGGGGTTGCCTTCTAATACTGAGAAATATACCCCTCGTATGGTGTTATTTTCTAATATTGATAAATGTACCACTTTTTTGGGGTTGTTTTCTCATGTTGAAAGATATACACCTCTTACAGGGTCGTTTTCACGTATTGAAAAATATGCCACTTTTTTGGGATTGTTTTCTCTTGTTGAATGATATACCCCTCTTATCGGGTTGTTTTCTAATATTGACAAATATACCACTTTTACGGGGCTGTTTTCCCATGTCGAAAGACATACCCCTCTTACGGGGTTATGTTCTCATATTGACTAATATACCACTTTCTTGGGATTGTTTTCTCATGTTGAAAGATATACGCCTCTTACGGGGTTGTTTTCACATATTGACAAATATACCACTTTTTGGGATTGTTTTCTCATGTTGAAAGATATACCCCTCTTACGGGGTTGTTTTCTAATATTAACAAATATACCCCTCTTACGGGGTTGCCTTCTAATACTGAGAAATATACCCCTCGTATGGTGTTATTTTCTAATATTGACAAATGTACCACTTTTTTGGGGTTGTTTTCTCATGTTGAAAGATATACACCTCTTACGGGGTCGTTTTCACATATTGAAAAATATGCCACTTTTTTGGGATTGTTTTCTCTTGTTGAATGATATACCCCTCTTATCGGGTTGTTTTCTAATGTTGACAAATATACCACTTTTATGGGGCTGTTTTCCCATGTCGAAAGACGTACCCCTCTTACGGGGTTATTTTCTCATATTGACTAATATACCACTTTCTTGGGATTGTTTTCTCATGTTGAAAGATATACGCCTCTTACAGGGTTGTTTTCGCATATTCACAAAAATACCGCTTTTTTGGGGTGATTTTCTCATGTTGAAAGAATACCCCTCTTACGCGGTTGTTTTCTCAAATTGACTAATATACCACTTCTTTGGGATTTTTTTTCTCATGTTGAAAGATATACGCCTCTTACAGGGTTGTTTTCTCATATTGACAAATAAACCACTGTTTGGGATTGTTTTCTCATGTTGAAAGATATACCCCTCTTACGGGGTTGCTTTCTAATATTAACAAATATACCCCTCTTACGGGGTTGCCTTCTAATATTGAGAAATATACCCCCTCTTATGGTGTAATTTTCTGATATTGACAAATATACCACTTTTTTGGGGTTGTTTTCTCATGTTTAAAGATATAGCCCTCTTACGGGGTTGTTTTCTCATATTGAAAAATATGCCACTTTTTTGGGATTGTTTTCTCTTGTTGAATGATATACTCCTCTTACGGGATTGTTTTCTCATATTGAGAAAAATACCAAGAGGATTGACACTGATAATTATTCATGGCCATTTCCTCTATCTGGTTCTGAGCCTGCTCGGGCGTCTTACTGTTTAGCGCCCCACCTACTGCAGCATCCACCATCTCTCTCGTTGCAAGGTTCAACCCGCTGTAGAAGGTCTGAACCTGCATCCACACTAGCAATCCGTGATGTGGGCGGCATCTCAAAAGATCTTTAAACCTCTCCCATGCATCGTACTTGCTTTCATCATCAAACTGCATAAAAGAAGATATGTCATTTTTAAGTTTAGCAGTTTTAGCGGGAGGAAAATACTTATATAAAACTTTTTCGGCCAATGCCTTCCAAGTAGTAATAGTTTACTGTGGAAAGGATTGCAACCATCTCTTAGCTCTATCCCTCAAGAAAAATGGAAACAATCTCAGCCGAATGGCGTCGTCGGTTGTTCGGGATCCTCGCTGAGCAATCCTCCAAACTGCATGCTCTGCTGGATCATTTGGATATCGTTGGCTTTTATTTCAAAATTGTTGGCCGCTACAATAGGTCTAACTATACTAGTTTTCGTCCCATCCAAAGATGGTTGAGCAAACTCGTACATCGTCCTATGATCATCATCGGCCTGGGGGTTGAGGTTCTCCATCGCGTCAACTCCTTGAACCTGAATTGTAACTCCGTCCTCGTCCTCAACTGCCTGCAAACGTCGTCTCAATAATCTGAGAGAGCGCTCCGGGTCAGATAAAGGTGCTATGGGATCAGGGTTAGAGCTCCTGGTCATAAACTACCTGAAACGGAAAACCAAACAACCACTAATCAATCAAAAGTACTAAAATAAAATAAAATAATAAAAAATAAAGAATGAATGAATAAATAGATAATGACTAAATTAACACAGAAACAATTCACTCTAGTTTACCGTTACTGTTCCTCAGCAACGGCGCCAAAAACTTGATGGGCTACTTATACAACCTGTACTTAAGGCAGTGAACCTATCGATGCGGTCGAGCACTAGTGGGTATCAAGGTCGTATCCCTGAAGATCGGGTAAACCTAAAGTTACTACTGTTCGTTATGTTATTTAATCTGAAATAAGGTGTGAGAAGTCTAAATTAATTAACTAATGCTTATGAATGCAAATAAAGGAACAACAACAACTAACAATCGAAAAACAACCGTAACAAAGAAGCAAACCCAAAAGGGACCTAAGTGATGGAATTCTAAGTTTAATTTTATAAATTGCCAATCTTGCTACCCGTGCAAAAAATCCTGAATCAAACTCTGCTCCTCTCTCGAGCTCATTGAGTTCCTAAATCTGCACTAACCTAATGGAATCTCTTCCTATCAGATTAGCATTAAGCGTGATTTAGAACTATTAAGAGTTGTTAATTCTTAATCTGGCGAGTGAATTGACCTTATGTCTAAGTGTTAACTACCAGTTCTTACTATTTAATTTCCAGTTATAAAAAGCATTTCTCAATGTCAAGAAACAACCCAAAAGATAATTAATTTAACGTCTCAAATTAATTGAATCAAATTTTATTACTAAATAGTAAGAAGATTACAAAAATGGCAGATAAAAAAAATCCAATATTTAAACACAAACCATCAACAAAGATGAACCCTAATGGAAGAAACAAATACAAAAGAAAATAAATAACAGAAAAGAAAATGAAACATATAACCGCTCTTCTATCGAATCGGAGTGGGAATGTCGCAAGTGCCAATTCTGAAACCTGCCTCAAGTATGGATCTCGGATGTCTTGGTCAATCATCTAGAAACCTCAATCTTTGCTTGAATCCTCCAAATCAATCCTTTGAACTGACGTTGGTCTCCTAAAATGTCAAGAACAGAGGTGCAAAAGTGAGGGGTCGCGCGCGTAAAGAAGTCCAGAAATCAGAAGGAGAACCCCTTCTCATTTTGCATGCGCCTATTTATAGACAGAACTGCCTTCATCGTGCCATGGACGTGCCCGATCGTGCAAATATACTGACCCATGCCCCACAGGCGTACAGCGGCCAGTGCATGTCTTTCGACAGGTGCGGGCACCAACCTCTATGAAATGCAAAATTTCTGAAATTGTCCAAGGGAGGTCGTGCAAAAGCCTCAAAACTGTGCGCCAACAAGGAGTCGACTCCGATAAGCATCTAATACGCGTAAATCATCCAAATAGCTTGGTTTCTGCTCGTAAATCAATCAATCTCTATCGAGGAGTCCGAAAACCTGAAAAATTCATGAACATACCACAGTGTGATCAAACAGGAATAAATATGACTCAAATACATGAATAAAAGGCTAATAAACAGTCAATTAACAGGCATAGAATCATCTACATCAAACCCCGTAAAACAAATATATTTATGAATCTAAGAAAACAACCCCTTAAAAGTAGTGTAATTGCGAGTCTCAGAAAATAGCCTCGTAGAAGAAGTACATTTTTTAATATGAGAAAACAACCTCGTAAGAGGGGTATATTTATTAATATTAGAAAACAGCCCCGTAATACAGTGATATTTATGAATATGATGAAATAACCCCGTAATTTTGGTATATTTGTAAGTATGAGAGAACAACCCCTTAAATGGATTAATGAAAAAACAACACCGTAAAAGGGGTATATTTGTCAATCTAAGAAAATAATCCCGTAAAACATGAATATTTATGAATTTGATAAAATAACCCCATAATAGTGTTAATAATTTAATATGAGAAAACGATCTCGTAAAAGTGGTATATTATCAATTTAAGAAAATAATTTTGTAAAACATGTATATTCAATGAATCTGAGAAAACAACCCCGTAAAAGTAGTGTAAGTGCGAGTCTCAGAAAACAACCTCGTAGAAGGGGTAAATTTTTTAATATGAGAAAACATTCCCGTAAGAGGGGTATATTTATAAATTTAGAAATCAACTCTGTAATACAGTGATATTTATCAATCAGAGAAAATAACCGAGTAATTGTGGTATATTTGTGAGTATGAGAATATATAAATATTATAAATATTAGAAATCAACTCCGTAAGAGGGGTATATTTATAAATATTAGAAAACAACACCGTAAAATGGGAATATTTATCAATCGGAGAAAATAACCTTGTAATTATGATATATTGGTGAGTATGAGAAAATAACATCTTAAATGGGTTAATTTTATAATATGAGTAAACAACCCCGTAAAACGGGTATATTTGTCGATATAAGAAAATAATCCTGTAAAACATATATATTTATGAATCTGAGTAAACCACCCCGTAAAAGTACTGTAATTGCAAGTCTAAGAAAACAACATCGTAGAAGGGGTAAATGTATTAATATGAGAAAACAACCCGTAAGATGAGTATATTTATAAATATTAAAAAATAACCCCGTAACACGGGGATATTTATCAATCAGAGAAAATAACCCCGTAATCTTGGTATATTTTTTAGTATAAGAAAAAACCCCTCAAAAGGGGTATATTTGTCAATATGAGAAAATAATCTCGTAAAACGTGTTTATTTATGAATTTGAGAAAACAACCCCATAATATTGCTAATAATTTAATATGAGAAAATGACCCCGTAAAAGTATTATATTTATCAATATAAGGAAATAGTCCTGTAAAACATGTATATTTTTAAATCGGATTAAACAACCCCGTAAAAGTAATGTAATTGCGAGTCTAAGAAAACAAAAGCGTAGAAAGTGTAAATTGTTTAATATGAGAAAAAAACCCCATAAGAGGGGTATATTATAAATATTAGAAAATAAACCCGTAATACGGGGATATTTATCAATCGGAGAAAATAACCCTGTAATTGTGGTATATTTGTGAGCATGAGAAAACAACCCCTTAAATGAGTTGATTTTATAATATGAGAAAACAACCCTGTAAAAGGGGTATATTTATCCATATAAGAAAATAATCCCGTAAAACATGTATACCTATGAATATGAGAAAACCACCCGCTAAAAGTAGTGTAATTGCAAGTCTACAAAAACAACATCGTAGAAGGGGTAAATTTATTAATATGAGAAAATCACCCCGTAAGAGGGGTATATTTATAAATATTAGAAATCAACCTCGTAATATGGGGACATTTATCAATCGGAGAAAATAACTCTATAATTGTGGTATATTTGTGAGTATGAGAAAACAACCCCTTAAATGGGTTCATTTTATAATATTAGAAAATAACTCCGTAAAAGGGGTTCATATGTCAATATAAGAAAATAACCCCGTAAAACATGTATATTTATGAATCTAAGAGAACAACCCCGTAAAAGTAGTGTAATTGCTAGTCGAAGAAAACAGCATCATAGAAGGGGTAAATTTTTTAATATGAGAAAATAACCCCGTAATAGGAGTATATTTATAAATATTAGAAACCAACCCCATAACATGGGGATATTTATCAATTTGAGAAAATAACCCCGTAAAACATGTATATTTATGAATCTAACAAAATAGCCCTGTAAAACATGTATATACAACCCCGTAAAACATGTATATTTATGAATCTAAGAAAACAACCCGGTAAAAGTAGTATAATTGCGAGTCGAAGAAAACAACATCGTAGTAGGGGTATATTATCAATAAAAGAAAATAATCCCGTAAAACATATATATTTATGAATCGGAGAAAATAACCCCGTAAAAGTAATGTAATTACGAGTTTAAAAGAACAACGTCATAGAACGGGTAAATTTTTTAATATGAGAAAACAACCCCTTAAGAGGGGTATATTTATGGATATTAGAAAATAACCCTGTAATACAGGGATATTTATCAATCGGAGAAAATAATCCTGTAAAATTGTGGTATATTTGTGAGTATGAGAAGACAACGTCTTGAATGGGTTAATCTTATATAATATGAGAAAACAAACTCATAAAAGGGGTATATTTATCAATATAAGAAAATAACCCCATAAAACATGTATATTTATGAATCTGGGAAAACAACCCCGTAAGAGGGGTATATTTATAAATACTAGAAAACAACTCCATAATTTGGTGTTATTTATGACTATGATGAAATAACCCCGTCATTGTGGTATATTTGTGAGTATGAGAAAACAACCCCTTAAATGGGTTAATTTTATAATATGATAAAAAAAACCCGTAAAAAGTGGTATATTTGTCAATATATGAAAATAGCCCCATAAAACTTGTATATTAATGAATTTGAGAAAACAACCCCATAATAGTGCTAATAATTTAATATGAGAAAACGACCTCGTAAAAGTGGTATATTTATCAATATAAGAAAATAACTTCGTAAAACATGTATATTTATGAATATGAGAAAACAGCCCCGTAAAAGTAGTGTATTTGTGAGTCGAAGAAGACAGCATCGTAGAAAGGGTAAATTTTTTAATATGAGAAAACAACCCCATAATAGGAGTATATTTATAAATATTAGAAAACAACCCCGTAATACTGGGATATTTATCAATCGGAGAAAATGACCTCGTAATTTTGGCATATTTTTTAGTATAAGATTGTTGTAGAATAATCTAGAATATTATAGAATATAGAGTAATTAATAGAAGATAGAGTATTATTAATTAGAGATAATTCTAGAGATTAGAATATTCTAGAATAAAAACTTCTCCAATTGTATATATATATATATATATACTTCCACGATCAATAGACAACACAACAATTTCAGATTTATTTTTTACTTTTACATGGTATCAGAGCCTAATCTGATTATCTGATCCTCCTTTGCTTCAGATTGCCCAAGTGAGCAATCATTTGTTAAAAATAATTTTCTGCCCTAGTGAGGCGACAACATGAGATTCTTGTGGTGTTTCTTTCTTTGTTGCCTGTGTCTTTGTTATTTGGACATTGCTATTATCCATTTTGTTCTCTACTGCCTACTGTTGTAATCATAAGTGGTAGCAAATCAGTTTCTGTCACTACTGATATCATTCCGGCAATGACGAAAATTACGGATCAAAAATTAAATTGGCCTAATTTTCGTGGATGGAGCAAGACTGTGCGTGTGTATTTACGAAGCATCAACAAGTCTTATCACCTAACAGATAATCCTCCGGATGACAATTGTAACACCCCCATTACATGCTAACCAATAGACATTAGCCCGAAAGCATACAAGCGTCGTAGACTATATAATACATGTAGATAGGTCAATATGCAGATTGTTAAGAATCAAGACACAAGGTTATTAACATATAAATATATGATTATACTTAAACATCATTTAACAAGTATTCAAAATATCTTCTTATGCCTTACAAGGCACACTTCTATATACATCACATAACTGCATACAGAATGCATCAGGAGGAGACTCCATAAAAGCCCAACTGTGGTGGTAAAAGCTAGACTTCGGATACAACCAACGGATGCACTACTATTTACAAACCTGAAAAGAAAAATTTTGGAGAGGGGTGAGCCTCCAACTCAATAAATAAATAATCAACATAATCTATATCACATACACTTAATACAATTTCCACCCAATCACATAACTTACCATGATTCATAGTTTAGGTATAAATTCATACCATTCTACTCAATTCAGTACAACCATCATAGAAGAAATACAATTCAACAATTATGGTTAGTTCTCACGGCTTGTGGATCCCCTTTAATGTGCTCTGCCTCATCCTCACCTATCGCACACGTGGTTGCTCGCCTCATCCTCACATAATACACTTTTATAGCCTCTCTAGGGTTTAGCCTCCCAAGGCTTTATATATAGATATATATATTTTTTTTTTCACAGGGGAATCCACCATTCACATGCACATATGCACTTAACATCACAATTCAATCATTTCACTTATATCATATTCAAGCAATAACAATTGTTCCACTCAACACCAATCATTTCCATCTCATTCATTCAAACACAACACAATATTAAGCAAACACAACCATTCGTAGAACATTTGATTAAATATATGGATATAGCAAATATTAACTATTTACTTACTCAAAATAAACTTATTCCTTCAGCATATAAGAACCTCCTTTCTCCACAACTTCCTTTCCAGGCCTTTGGGTACTTGTTAACACATTCATCAATTCACATTTCATGCATATTCCAAATATTCATGTAAATGCTAGTTCTAATGCATTACAAGATCACCCCCTTTGTAATTCATAGGTCTAACTCTTCCTCTAAGACTCTCAATTACTATTTTAATATCATATAAACATTTTCCATCTAGTTATTTACCAATTTAACTCAAATTAACATCAAATAAATTGCATAAAACTAATCTCCAACATCTCTGTTTTCTAGACAGAATTTAGTACCAAAGTATATTTATTGCTGGGAAAAATTGGCTCAATAAAAAAATATCGTATTAAATAGACATATACGCTTATGCGTCTAGTTTCATCTCTAAGAAGAATTACTCAATTCCGACTTCTATAGATTTAATTATTCCCAAATTACTGAGCAAGGGTCATACAGCTAGCTGTACCTGAGCAGCAATCTGTTTGCTCAATTTAAGCAACCAAAACGGCAAAAATAGCAAAATCACAAAACTACAAAGTTATAGAGGACTCTTCAAAATTTCCATAGACATCAATTAAGCTTAATTGGGACTTATATAACGCATGTTATGCCCAAAGTACAGAACATCAAGGTTGCTGGAATTTTGACAGTTTTCTATCTTGACATACTTAAACTTAAATTAAGCTTAATCTCTATGTAATCATTCAATACTCTACTAATTCATGATAATCAGACCTTTAATTAATCAATAAAAGCATCAATTGAAGTTTTTCCAATTTGTAATCAAGAACCCTAATGACAAATTAATAATACTCAAGTAACAACTTACCAATTTCAGCTTTTGGGTTGCTAATATGCTTAAATTCCTTCAATAGTTGGTAAAACCCTATCTTAATCTTAAGTTTTTCTAGGTATTCCACTCCTCTCTCTTGTTCCAAATTTTGAGTTTTTGGCCATGTACGAATTTTAGAAAAATGAGGAGGTAAAATGAGCTTGCTCATGGTTCCAATTTCCAAGATTCATCTTTTAAGTCCAATCTATTTACCCAACCTTCAGCTATTGGTTCAATTAAGTCTTAAGGCTTAATACACATAACCCAAATACTTAATCAACTTATCTAAATTAATAATCTAATATCATGCTTCTTATTCTCTACTTATAATTAATATATATCTGTTTCCATAAAATAAAAATATTATTAATATACCATCATATGCCCAATGATTAAATGTAAATGCACATAACATGTATGATGAGAAAATGCAGGCGTTACAACTCTCCCTTCCTTAAGAAATTTCGTCCCCGAAATTTTAACAACTCACCAACATTATAATGGAATAGAGGCGGATACTTCTGTCTCATATGCTCTTCCACTTCCCAAGTTGCTTCTCTTGGCGAATGATGACTCCACTTAATTTTGACCATAGGAATGTCTTTATTTCTCAATTTCTTAACCCTTCGATCAAGAATTTCTATCGGTTCTTCCACATATGTCAACTTTTCTGTGATTTCTATCTCTAGCTGTAGAATGATATGACTAGGATCTAATCTATATCGCCTCAACATAAAAACGTGAAAAAATCATGAATAGAAGATAACTCTGTAGGTAATGCTAACCTATAAGCCAATGGTCCAACTCTTTCAATAATTTCATAAGGTCCTACATACCTTGGACTCAATTTCCCTTGTTTACCAAACCTTAATATTCCTTTCCACGGTGATACCCGTAAGAAAACTTTATCACCCACAATATATTCCATTTCCCTTTGATGCAAATCAGCATAAATATTTTGTCTGTCCTGTGCTACTTTCAAATTCTTTTTAACTATCTCTATTTTATCCACTGTTTCTTGTACCAATTCTGAACCTTCAAGCTATCTTAAACCTTTAACATCCCAGCATACTGGACTTTTACATTTCCTCCCATAAAAAGCTTCATATGGAGGCATACCGATACTAGAATGAAAACTATTGTTATACGCAAATTCCATCTGTGGTATGTAATCATCCCAGTTACCCTTGAACTCAAGTGTGCAAGCCCTCATCATATCTTCTAATGTCTGAATAGTTCTTTCTGATTGCCCATCTATTTGAGGATGAAAAGCTGTACTGAAATGAAGCTTAGTACCATATGCTTTCTGCAAACTCTCCCAGAAAGGAGAAGTAAATCTGGGATCCCTATCTGATACAATAGATATAGGCACACCATGCAATCTAACAACCTCAGAAATATACAATTCAGCAAGTTTATCAAGTGAATATGTTTGCTTCACAGGTAAGAAATGAGCACATTTAGTAAGTCGATCAATAATTACCCAAATAGCATCATGCTTGTTAAATGTATGCGGCAATCCCATAACAAAATCCATAGTGATCTTATCCCACTTCCACACAGGTATAGATAAAGAATGAAGTTTACCTGCAGGTGCCTGGTGCTCTCCTTTCACTTGCTGACATGTCAAACACTTACTCACAAATTCTGCCACATCCTTCTTCATTGTCGGCCACCAATAATAAGGCTTCAAATTTTTGTACATTTTGGTACTTCCAGGATGCATTGCATAAGGTGCATAGTGCGCTTCATGCATGATTTCCTTTCTCAGATCCCCTACATCAGATACACATACACGATTTCTATTTAATAACACACCATCATCTTTCAACACAAATTGTGTATTCTTTCCTTCTTGTACTCTACCCTTCATCCTTTACAAATAAGAATCTTCACACTATGCATCTTTAATTTTATCTCCAATCAAAGGCTTTACTTGTAATGTGGCTAATAGATCATCGTTATAAACATAAAACTTCACATCCATAGCTCTAAGTGCAACTAAATATTCCACATTGTAACAAATCATACTTGAAAAATTTTCCACTAGCTTCCTACTTAAAGCATCAGTAACAACATTTGCTTTTCCAGGATGATAATCAATAGTGCAATCATAATCCTTCAGAAGCTCAATCCATCTTCGTTGTCTCAGATTTAACTCTTTTTGCATAGGGATATATTTCAAACTCTTATGATCAGTAAATATCTGAAATGTCTCTGCATATAAATAATGTCGCCATATCTTCAATGCATGTACAATAGCTGCTAATTCAAGATCATGCGTAGGATAATTCAGCTCATGAGGTCGCAATTGTCTTGAAGCATAAGCTATAACCTTCCCATGCTGCATTAAGACACATCCAAGTCCTTGCCTAGAAGCATCAGTATATATAACATAACCTCCATTTTCAGATGGCAATGCAAGTATCAGTGTAGTAGTAAGCCTTTTCTTCAACTCTTGAAAATTTTGATCACAGAACTCAGTCCACTGGAACGACACATTCTTCTTCAACAAAGCTGTGAGAGGCTTAGCAATAACTGAAAAATCTTTTACAAATCTTCTATAATAGCCAGCTAACCCAAGAAAACTTCGAACTTCAGAAACATTTCTAGGCGGTTCCCATTCAATAATTGCTTTAATCTTTGATGAATCCGGTTGCACTCCATGTTTAGAAATAATATGCCCTAAGAATGCAATTTCCTCCATCCAAAACTCGCATTTGTTGAATTTTGCATACAACTGTTTTTCCCTCAAAATCTGTAAAACAATTCTCAAGTGTTGTTCATGCTCTTCTAGGCTTCTAGAGTAAATCAGAATATCATCAATGAACACAATAACATAGTGATCTAAATATGGTTGGAAAGTCTTGTTCATCAGTGACATAAAAGCAGCAGGAGCATTTATTAACCCAAATGGCATCACAATAAATTCATAATGTCCATACCTTGTTCTGAATGCTGTCTTGGCAATAATTTCTCTTCAACCCGGAGTTGCCAATAACCTGATCTTAAATCAATTTTAGAGAACACAGTTGCACCTTTTAACTGATCAAGCAAATCATCAATTCGCGGCAATGGATATTTATTCTTCACTGTAATCCTATTCAATTGCCTATGATGAATACATAATCGCATACTACCATCCTTTTTCTTCACAAAGCAAGCTGGTGCTCCCCAGGTGAAGTACTTACTTTGATGAAACCTTTATCAAGTAACTCTTCTAATTGCTTCTTTAATTCTTTCAATTCCAATGGAGCCATTCTGTATGGTGCAATGGAAATAGGTGCCATGCCAGGGATGATGTCAATCTCAAAATCAACCTCTCGATTTGGTGGCAAACCAGGCAAATCATTTAAGAATACGTTAGGAAATTCTCTAACCACTGGAATGTCTAATACTCCTAGTCTGACCTTAGTAGTATCTACAAAACTAACTGACATGCAGTCACTGCTGAAATCAAACAATTAGGAATTGTCTTCCTTTCACCCACCATTACTATTTTCATTTCTCCTTGTATTTCCATAGCCACTTCCTTCGTTTTACAATCAACAATAGCATGATTTCTTGACAACCAATCCATCCCCAAAATAACATCAAACTCTCTAAGATTAATAACAACCAAATCTGCATGTAGTTTGACACTATCTACTACTACAAGACATGATCTCACTATCGTATTTATTGTGATAATACCCGCAGCAGGCATAGATACATATATATCATAACCTAATGCCTCTATATTAGCATGAACATGCGATGCAAAATCATGTGATATGAATGAACATGTGGATCCAGGATCAATAAGAACATGTGCATTAGAATCATAAAAAGAAAGTATACCAGTAACAATTTTAGGTCCTACAAATGCTTCATTTCTAGTAGTAGCAAATACTCTAGCTTGTGCTTGTGGTTGGCCAATCTTTTCTGATGGTGTTGCTGAAATAGGTAAACCTCCTTTGCCACCTCTTCCTCTGCCTCTGCCTGAACCAATTGGAATATTTTCACCAACACTACTCTGACCCATTGTATAAGATTCTCCAGCATTATTTCTTCTCATAGGACAATCTCTAGAATAATGTCCTAGCCTACTACAAGTGAAACATACTACTGGTCTAGGTTCCCAACATTCTCCAGTATGTCTCCTGTTGCACGTAGGACAAACAGGAGCAAACCCTCTACTGGCCAAAACTTGTCCTCCCTCAAGTCTGGATGAATTGTATCCACCACTGCTATAAGGTACTGTGGAGGATCTACTAGACTAACCACCAAACCTTCGTCCACGATAACTACTCCTCTGTGAATTAGAGCCTCTGAATGAAGAAATACTAGTCTATCTTAGAGGATTACTATAAGTACCAATGATCTTCTTCTTTTTAGCTTCCATAGTATTCCTTTCAAATGATGTTTCTTTAGCTCTCAAAGCAGCTTCAATTGAGGCATTGTAATTCTGAGGTTTCACTGCCATTTTCTCACGAATGTCAAGCCTCAAACCCATCTCAAATTTCTTCCTTTTCAGTTCTTCAGTGGCTATTTCTTCTGGTGCATACTTAGATAATCTCACAAATTGAACTTCATACTCTGCAATTGACATATCATTCTGCTTCAACTGAAGAAATTCAAGCTTCTTTCTATCTCTATAAATTTCTGGAGTATACTTCTCAGCAAATTCTCTCAAGAAATCATTCCAAGTCAAAGTCATTGGTCGATCTTTGCTTCTTAAAACTGTTTCCCACCAATCAAGTGCATCTTTTCTTATTACGATGTGCAATTAAATCTGTCCAACACTCTTTCCGTATTTCATAACCATTAACTCAGCCTCAGTAGGATCAGTAGTACCCTGAAAAACATTAGCACCTTATCTCCTAACCCTTTCATAATTTTTATCTATCACAGCCTCTTGTTGTTGAGTCTGACGCACCGATGCTTGTTGTCGAGCTACCCGTTGCATTAGAAAATCCATAAACTGTTCCATAACATTTTGTACATTCGATTGTGCAGCATTTTCAGAATGTAGCTCATGCTCATCATGTTGATCATGTTCAGATGCATTTTCATGACCATGCACAGACTCTAATGACTTATCTGGGCCAGTTGCGTGTTCTCCTTTTCTATCCATCTATATATATGAAATGCAAATACTCAGTCAAGTTCAAAGAACATATGTCATATGCTTAATGATGTGCAACATGAATCTACTCCCAATGAATCTAATCCCTGCTCTGATACCACTAAATATAACACCCCCATTACATGCTAACCAATAGACATTAGCCAGAAAGCATACAAGCGTCGTAGACTATATACTACATGTAGATAGGTCAATATGCAGATTGTTAAGAATCAAGACATAAGGTTATTAACATATAAACATATGATTATACTTAAACATCATTTAACAAGTATTCAAATCATCTTCTTATGCCTTACAATGCACACTTCTATATACATCACATAACTACATACAAAATGCATCAGGAGGAGACTCACAAAAGCTGTGGCAGGCTAAAAGCTAGACTTCCGAATACAACCAACGGATGCACTACTATTTACAAACCTGAAAAGAAAAATTTTGGACAGGGGTGAGCCTCCAGCTCAGTAAATAAATAATCAACATAATCTATATCACAGACACTTAATACAATTTCCACCCAATCACATAATTACCATGATTCATAGTTTAGGTATAAATTCATACCATTCTACTCAATTCAGTACAACCATCATAGAAAAATACAATTCAACAATTATGGTTAGTTCTCACGACTTGTGGATCCCCTTTAATATGTTGCTCCGGCTCATCCTCACCCTATCGCACGTAAAATTGCTCGCCTCATCCTCGCATAATACACTTTTATAGCCTCCCTAGGGTTTAACCTCCCAAGGCTTTATATATAGATATATTTTTTTTTCACAGGGGAATCCACCATTCACATGCACATATGCACTTAACATCACAATTCAATCATTTCACTTATATCATATTCAAGCAATAACAATTGTTCCACTCAACACCAATCATTTCCATCTCATTCATTCAAACACAACACAATATTAAGCAAACACAACCATTCGTAGAACATTTGATTAAATATATGGATATAGCAAATATTAACTATTTACTTACACAAAATACACTTATTCCTTCAGCATATAAGAACCTCCTTTCTCCACAACTTCCTTTCCAGGCCTTTGAGTACCTGTTAACACATTCATCAATTCACATTTCATGCATATTCCAAATATTCATGTAAATGCTAGTTCTAATGCATTACAAGATCATCCCCTTTGTAATTCATAGGTCTAACTCTTCCTCTAAGACTCTCAATTACTATTTTAATATCATATAAACATTTTTCATCTAGTTATTTACCAATTTAACTCAAATTAACATCAAATAAATTGCATAAAACTAATCTCCAACATCTCTGTTTTCTAAACAGAATTTAGTACCAAAGTATATTTATTGCTGGGCAAAATTGGCTCAATACAGAAATCTCGTATTAAATATACATAGACGCTTATGCGTCTAGTTTCATCTCCAAGAAGAATTATTCAATTCCGACTTCTATAGATTTAATTATTCTCAAATTACTGAGCAAGTGTCATACAGCTAGGTGTACCCGAGCAGGAATCTGTTTGCTCAATTTAAGCAACCAAAACGGTAAAAATAGCGAAATCACAAAACTACAAAGTTATAGAGGACTCTTCAAAATTTCCATAGACACCAATTAGGCTTAATTGGGACTTATATAACCCATGTTATGCCCAAAGTACAGAACATCAAGGTTGCTGGAATTTTGACAGTTTTCTATCTTGACATACTTAAACTTAAATTAAGCTTAATCTCTATGCAATCATTCAATACTCTACTAATTCATGATAATCAGACCTTTAATTAATCAATGAAAGCATCAATTGAAGTTTTTCCAATTTGTACTCAAGAACCCTAATGACAAATTAATAATACTCAAGTAACAACTCACCAATTTCAGCTTTTGGGTTGCTAATATGCTTAAATTCCTTCAATAGTTGGTAAAATCCTACCTTAATCTTAAGTTTTTCTTGGTATTCCACTCCTCTCTCTTCTTCCAAATTTTAAGTTTTTGGCCATGTACGAATTTTAGAGAAATGAAGAGGTAAAATGAGCTTGCTCATGGTTCCAATTTCCAAGATTCATCTCTCAATGCCACCACCTACTTAACTAGTTTTATCATCCTAAATTAATTCTTGCTAACCATATATAGGTACTAACTTTTAATTGTATCTTTTAAGTCCAATCTATTTACCCAACCTTCAGCTATTGGCTCAATTAAGCCTTAAGGCTTAATACACATAACCCAAATACTTAATCAACTTATCTAAATTAATAATCTAATATCATGCTTCTTATTCTCTACTTATAATTAATATATATCTGTTCCCATAAAATAAAAATATTATTAATATATCATCATATGCCCAATGATTAAATGTAAATGCACATAACATGTATGATGAGAAAATGCAGGCGTTACAACAATACCAAGGAAGCTTGGTTAACAAATGATGCCCGCATATTCTTACATCTGAGGAATTCAATTGACGGTGAAATACTTTCTCTCATTGATCACTGTGAGTATGTTAAGGAATTAATGGATTATCTGGATTTTATGTATTCGGGTAAAGGCAATATCTCTCGTATTTATGATGTGTGCCGGAGCTTTCATCATACTGAACAGCAAGATCAATCTCTCACTGCTTATTTTATGAACTTTAAGCGTACTTATGAGGAGCTTAATGTTTTATTGCCCTTTAGTCCTGACGTGACAGTCCAAAAGGCTCAACGAGAACAAATAGCTGTAATGAGTTTTCTTCTTTGGTCTTAAATCTGAATTTGAGTCGGTAAAATCTCAGATTCTTTCCAGTCCCCAAATTCCAACGTTGCAGGAGACTTTTAGTAGGGTTGTCCGCAATGAATCAACCCCATCAGTTGCTCCATCTCAGCCGACTAATGCCCTCATCAGTCGAAATACTGAGTCTAGGTGATTCAACAGGAACATTAATAAAGGGGGAAAGTTCAAGTAATTGGGTTCCAGAACAAGGGGGAGTTGTCTGCTACTATTGTCATGGGCCCAGACACACAAAACAAACTTGCAAGAAATTGCAAAATAGGCTTCAAAGGAATCCGTTTGCGCATATTACAACTACTACAACTCCTTCTCCTCAACCAACTGATAAGACAATCATGGTTTCTGCAGATAAATATCAAAACATCAAAATATGCACATTCTCGCTTGGATTAATTGAAAGTAACATGATTTCTCCATCACACGCTTGGGTTTGCATCTCATCCTACTTGATCATCAAGTCATGCTCCAATGCCACCGGTGAAGCTTGTCAATTATGTTCCTATGATTCCTTAACGGAAACAAGGTTAATTTCGCGTGGGTGTACCTAATAATACTCTGGCCCAATTTACTTCATTATATGCCTCTTAAACATCAACACAAGCATTCCCGCTTGGATTAATCGAAAGCAACATGATTTCTCCATCACATGCTTGGATTTGCATCTCATCCTACTTGATATCAAGTCATGCTCCAATGCCATCGGTGAAGCTTGTCAATTATGTTCCTATAATTCCTTAACGGAAACAAGGTTAACTTTGCGTGGGCGTACCTTATAACACTGTGGCCTAATTTACTTCATTATATGCCACTTACACATCAAAACGCATGCATTCCTACTTGTATTAATCGAAAGCAGCATGTTTTCTCCCTTAGGAGTGTGGATTTTCATATTGTGTTGCTTGATCATCAAGTCACGCCTCAATATCACCGGTCAAGCTTGTCAATTGCTTTCCCATGATTCCTAAATAATCAAGTAGGAGGAGAAATAAATTCATGCTCGTAAGGGAGAAATTATGTTGTTTTCAATTAATCCAAGCGTTGCTAGGCCCATGCTAATTTTCCCTTATTTTTGTTAAGTTTGCTCATCCAATTTGGGATCATGAGAGTTGTTGCCCAGTCAACTACTCTCTGGTTCTTGATTTGCCTTTAGTTTATCCATATTTCCTTATCGTTTTATTCAAATTTATCTTCTAGTTTCTTTTTTTTTAAGGAATGAGGGTTTTAAAATATAAAAACTACATGCTACTTTAGGCAAGTTAGCATATTATTTCAGTGTAATAACTTCTGGAAATTCAAGTTATCGGTTCTTTTAAAAACTTTACGAACTTATCAGTGCTTGCACTAGTGAACATAGACTTATCGCTCACATCCTTTCATTCTTTTATGCTCTTTATCTGCCCTTATGTTTAAATGAATTTGATTTGATCCTTACACTTAGTTGTATAAAATAGAACAAAAAACTTGTGATTTCTTTCCTTCTTTGATATGAAATCTTACCTATTTTCTCATTTTGTTCGTTTGTTTTATGCCTCTCTTTTTAATCTTTGTCTAATATAATGGTTTTATTTTATTTAGGGAGCATAAGTACGAGTATTGAGTGAAAGCACTTGGAAGCGTAATCATAGGCACCGATCCAATGCTTTGACAAATGAAAATAAAGAACATTAGTTAAACGTCTATTGATATCATTCCTCGAATGATTGCAAACAAATCTTCTAGAGGAAAGTGGAAAAATGAGAATCGAGGCATGCTAAATATTCTGATACAGAATTTGCACCATTGGAATCTCCATATGCCTTATTCCTCTAGTCATGATGACTTCTAATGATAGAAGGATTGGTGTAAAGAATCATGGAAACTTAATTGACAAGCTTGACTGATGGCATTTTGCTTAGCTTAATGATCAAGCTGGACGAGACGTAAATCCACACTTGTAAGGGAGAAATCATGAAATTCAAGGGTAATGCAAGCAACAATGCAAGCATTTTGATGTTAGGGTGAAGAAATTTAGTTCGGAGTATTATTAGGTAGGCTTAGATGGATTCTCCCTGGTTTGTGTTAAGCTGGCCCATAAAATTTAGGACTACAAGAGTTGTTGACCAGTCAATTACTCTCTCGTACTATAAAAATCGCATGCAACCAAATACTTGAGGGCAGTGAACATATTATTTGAATTCTTTACCTTGTTGAAAATCAAGATACGGGTTCTTTTAAGAACTTTGTGGACTTATGAGGACTCATTATAGTGAACATAGACTTATCGCTATGTCCTTCATTTCTTTTATGTTCTTTGTCGACCTTGTGTTTAAGTCAATTCGATTTGATCCTTTCACTTAGCCGTATGGAAGAAAATAAAGAACTTCTGATCCCTTTCCTTATTAGATCCAAAATCCTACCTATGTTCTCATTTTGTTCGTCTCTTTTGTTCCACTCTATCTAATCTTTATCTAGTTTGATGGTTTGGTTTTATTGGGCGAGCATAAATACAATTGACAAGCTTAACTGGTGGCCTTATGGCATGACTTAGTGATCTAGCAGGACAAAATGCAAACACATCCGCGTAAGGGAGAAATCATGTTGCTTTTGGTTAATCCAAGTGGGAATGCGTGCATTTTGATGTCTAGGATGCATATAATTATGTAATTTGGATCAGAGTATTATTAGGTATGCCCATATAAATTCTCCCCTATTTTTGTTAATCTAGCTCATAAAATTTGGGACTATGAGAGTTGTTGACCAGTCAACTCCTCTTTCTCTAGTATGATAGTTTGGTTTTATATGGGGAGCATAAACACGATTGTTAAGAGAAAGTTCATAGAAGCGGCAATCATAGGCACTGAACCAATACTTGGACTAATGTGAAGAAAGAAAATTAGTTGATCGAGTATTGATATAAGTCTTCAAATGATTGCAAACAAAACTTTTGGAGCAAAAAAGGAACAATGAGAATTAAGGCTTGTTCCTTGTACCTATAGGCACAAGGACTCGTGATGACGCGAGGATTGGTGTAAGGAATCATAAGAATGCAATTGAAAAGCTTGACCGATAACATTGGGGCTTAACTTGATGATCAAGCAAGACTAGACGTAAATCCTTGCGCGATAGTGAGAAATCATATGGATTTCAATTAATCTAAGTGTAATACTAATGGGAATGCAAGCATTTTGATGTCTGGGATGTATATAAAGAACTAATTTGGGTCGGGTTGTTATTAGGTAGGCCCTTGCAGATTTCCCCTTTCTTTTGTTAAGCTGGCTCATAAAATTTAGGACAATGAGAGCTGTTGACCAGTCAACTCCTCTATGATTCTTGATTTGACTTTAGTTTATTCATCCTTCTTTATTTTTTTATTTATATTTAGCTTCTTTTTTCTTCTTTATATGGAATTAGGTCTTTCACACTATAAAAACTACATGCAACTGAATAATTGAGGCTAGTGAGCATATTGTTTTAGTTTTCTATCTTGTGGGAAATCAAGTTATGCGTTCTTGCAAGAACTTTGTAGACTTATGAAGACCCGCACTAGCAAACCTAGATCTAGAATCGAGGCACGCCCCAATATTCCAATTCAACATTTGGACTATTGGGATCTCTACCATTAATAAGAACCCATCTAGCATAAGAAATCCTACTCCAACAAGGAATCCTAATGATGCAAATCCTACTAGCTGAAAGAATCCTATTCTGACAAGGAGTCCTACTGTAACTAGGAGTTCTACTCCAACAAGGAGTCCTAATGATATTGGGAGTCTAAATGACATCAAGAATTCAAGTGACCTTGAGAATCCTAATCCAACTAGGATTCAAGATCCACTTCACATCCATGGAGACCCAATTACAAAGGTCCAAGGCTGAGAAGATAAAAGAAGCTCTTGATGGCCTTATTCAAGACATTTGGGCTAAGGACACATCAACGCTTAAAGTGTTGGATTCAAATTCAAGGCTCATTAATCTAGTTCAGTTTATTGGGCTTGAATAAATCTAACACGGGCTTAATGAACATAAAGGAGCATATAAGAGTTTGGGCCTAATTAGCTCCAGCAAAGATGGCCCCTGCATGTGACTTAAAGAAACTAGGGTTTCTTACTCCTAATGGGCGGTTACATAGTATTTTAGGAGTATTAGGACTTTGTTTTTAGTTATCTTTTTTAGTTAGGATGTTTATTTCTATCCCATTTGAGTTGTAATTCCTTAATAGCTTAGAATTAGGGTTTTCTAAAAACTATTAAAGCCTAGTACGGATTTTCAAGTTTATTGATTGATTAATAATTAATATATTTTATGAGTTTATACTCTATTCTTAGTTCTTGTTTAAAGCTAATTCGAACTTATCAAGTAATTCATTGTTTGTGGCGTTCAAATCCAACTTATCAATTTAGAATCCTTATTAAATTATGGTGTTTTCTACCTTTAATACCATAGATTTGATAGTTTAATATACTTGAAGGGTCTAAGGTTTCCATTGATCTAGTTCTAGATAGATCTTGGGCAATGATATCAAACTTGCATACGGGTTTAATCCTTTAGGTTTTGTATTCTTGTTTAAATGTAAATCTTACTTATCAAGGAGTTGATATATCCTTATGGCATACTTGGGATTAGGGTTTAAGGGACTTAGTTTTCCTTAGGTTATAATTCTTGATTATCTTTCTAAGAAATCTTCCTTTTAACCTTTCTTAGGGGTTGAACCAAATTGGTTCTTGGAGTTTTCATATTAATGTCTTAGGGGTTCGCAATTCAAAAGGGATTCTCAAGCTTATTCGTGGAGGTTATAGAATGAGGACTTTTGCACTATAAAAAGCACATGCAACCGCATACTTAAGGCAAATGAGCATATTATTTCAATTTTCTATCTTGGGGGAAACCAAGTTTTGGGTTCTTTCAAGAGCTTTATGGACTTATCAACACTCATGCTTGCGAGCATAGACTTATTGCTCATGTTCTTCTTTTCTTTTGTGTTTTGTTGATCGTATATTGATATGGAATCTCTATGAATAAGCTTGAGAACCCTTTTTGAATTGCAGACCCCCAACATATTAACATGAAAAACCTAAGAGCCAATTCAGTTCAACCCCTAAAAAAGATTAGAAAACAGATTACTAAGAAAGATGATCAAGAATTAGAATTTAGAAAACTTGTTCCTAAATTACAATTTCAAAAGACTACATGAGAAGATGATCAGTCTACTTGAATGTTCCTTAAGCATGCATTCTACATAAGAATACAAAGACAAAGCAAATAAGCTTTAAGGTAAAAATACCAATTATTATTCAATTTTTAACTTCAACTTTTTTTAATTCATTACATTAAAATTCGTACTAGCCTTATATAGGCCTTAGAAAACCCTAAATCTTAACTAATAAGTATTTACTCCAACATCTGATCTAGATTAAAGATAATCTTTCTAACTAAAAGAGATAACTTAAACGAAGTCCTAATTAGGTTAAAATACATGTGTGGCTGCCCAAAATAAGCTATAAAATCCTAGTTTACCTAAGTCATGTAGATAGGCCTCATAATATAAGCCAAGTTAGATCCAAAGTCTTCATATGCTCCAATTCTAGTTTTTTGGTCTTTTTAAGCCAAATTAATTCATTCAAGCTCAATAAAATGAATTAGATTAATGAGCCTTGAACTTAAATCCAATTCTTCAAAACCTGATGTGTCCTTAGCCCAAATGTCTTGGATAAGCTCATTGACTTGCAATTTAAACTGAACTAGGACTCCTAGTTAAATTAGGATTCATAGTTGAATTAGGATTCCTTTTGTTGCTTCAACTCCTAATATCATCAGGACTCCTTATAGGATTAGGATTCCTAGTTGAGTTAGGACTCCTTATTTAATTAGGAACGCTGAGAATCACGGCACGCCTAAATATTTTGATTCAGGATTTGCACCATTAGGATCTCCATCCTTCCTTATTCCTCTAGGCACGAGGACTCATGATGATGCAAGGTTGGGCATAAGGAATCATGGGAACGCAATTAACAAGCTTGATCGGTGGCATTGGGCATAGCATGATGATCAAGCAGGAGAGACGTAAATCTAAGCGCATAAAGGAGAAATTATATTATTTTCAATTAATCTAGGCGTAATACAAGCCAGAATTCGAGCACTTTAATGTTTGAAATGCATATAATGAAGTAATTTGGATCAGAGAATTTTTAGCTAGGCCCACTAGAATTTACTCTTATTTTTATTAACTAACTCGTAAGATTTAGGGCTACGAGAGTTATTGCCTAGTCAACTCCTCTCTTGTTCTTAATTTGACTTTAGTTTATTAATATTTATTTATTTATTTATTCATATTTAGCTTATGGTCTCTTCTTCTTACGGAATAAGGGCTTTCACTCTATAGAAATCACATGCAACTGATACTTGAGGCTAATAAGCATATTATTTCAATTTTCTACATTGCAGGAAATTAAGTTATAGGTTCTTTTAAGAAATTTATGGAATTACCAACACTCGCGCTAGCGAGCATGGACTTATCCTTCACGTCCTTTCTTTCTTTTATGTTCTTTGTCTATGCTTGTGTTTAAAATAATTCGATTTGATCCTTACACATAGCAGTATGGAAGAGAACAAAGAACATGTGATTTCATTCCTTATCGGATATGAAATCCTACCTATATTCTCATTTTTTTGTCTCTTTTGTCTTTCTTTCTAATCTCTATCTAGTATGTTGATTTGGTTTTATATCAGGAGCATATACACAAGTGTTAAGTGAAAGCGCCTAGAAGTGGCAATCATAGGCACTGATCCAATGCTTCAATAACTGCGAAGAAAGAAAATTAGTTGGTCGTGTATTAATATCATTCTTCGAATGATGGCGGAGGAATATCTTAGAGGAGAAAGGAAACGTCGAGAATCGAGGCATGCCCAAATATTTTGACTCAGGATTTGCACCATTAGGATCTTCATTCTTCCCTTTTCCTCTAGGCACGAAGACTCCTAATGACGCAAGGTTAGACATAAGGAATCATGAGAACACAATTAATAAGCTTGACAAGTGGGATTGGAGCTTAGTTCGATGATCAAGCACGAGAGACATAAATCCACATGCATACAGGAGAAATCATGTTGTTTTCGATTAATCTAGGCGTAATACAAGCGAGAATTCAAGCTCTTTGATGTTTGAAATACATATAATTAAATAATTTGGATCAGAGTGTTTTTAGGTAGGCCCACACAATTTTATCGTTATTTTTGTTAAGCTAGCTTATAAAATTTGGGACTACGAGAATTGTTGCCCAGTCAACTCCTCTCTAGTTCATGATTTGACTTTACTTTATTAATCTTTATTTATTTATTTATTCATATTTAGCTTCTAGTCTTTTTTTCTTATCGAATGAGGGCTTTTGCACCATAAAATCGCACTCAACTGAATACTTAAAGCTAATGAACATATTATTTTAGTTTTCTACCTTACAGGAAATAAAGTTACGTGTTCTTTCAAGAAATTTGTCGATTTATCAACACTTGTGTGAGTGAGCATAGACTTATTCTTCACATCCTTCCTTTCTCTTATGTTCTTTGTCTACGCTTGTGTTTAAATCAATTCTATTTGATCCTTACACTTATCTGTATGGAAGAGAATGAAGAACATGTGATTTATTTTTCTTATCCGATCTAAAATCCTACCTTTATTCTCATTTTATTTTTTCTTTTATGTCTCTCTTTCTAATTTCTATGTAGTATGTTGGTTTGGTTTTATTTGGGGAGTATAAACACGAGTGTTGTGTGAATGCCCATGGAAGCAGCAATCCTAGGCACCCATCTAATGCTTCAACGAATGCGAAGAAAGAAAATTTGTTGATCATGTATTGATATTGTTCTTTGAATGATCATGGAGGAATCTGTTAGATGAAAGAAGGAATGCCGAGAATGGAGGCTTGCCAAATATTTTGACTCAGGATTTGCGCCATTAGGATCTCTATCCTCCCTTGTTCCTCTAGGCATGAGGATTCCTGATGACGTAAGGTTGGGCATAAGGATTAATAGGAACGCAATTCCCAAGCTTGACCGATGGTATTAAGGCTTAGATTGATGATTGAGGTGCGCAAAATACATACATCTAAATGGGGTTTTTAAGATTGATTTTATGGACATTTGGATGTGAATTGGTCCCAACACTCACCCTATGCGTTGTTTGTGTGCATTAAGTTCAAAAAAAGTCAAAGAATGATAAAGGGAAGAAGTGGAGCATAATTGGATGTCTAAGCTGCCAAAACAAGCTAAGTACGAGCATGAGGAAGCTGAACATGGCCGTGTTGGTTTCAACACTGGCCGTGTTCCCAACACGGGCACCAACACGGCCGTTTTGGATGCATTAGACATCAAAGAAGAAGAGGCGTTAGGGAGCACGACCACAGAGAGTAACACGGCCAGGAACACCAAACTGTATTCCTAACACGGCCAGGAACACGGCTGTGTTGGCGGCGACAGGGGGAATTAATTAAAAGAAAGAAGAGAGGAAAGAAGAAAGAGCGGGGGAGAATGTCCTAAACCCTAATATTTCTCTCTCTAAGGGTTTTCTGAGCTGGAACCAAGGGAAAAGGAGACTTGGATCAAGGTTTCAATCGGATTCCCTTCAAAGATTGAAGATTGGTCGAGGTTCGTTGATTGGTTTTCAAATCGAGCAAGAGGAACAAGAATCGATTCAATTCGAGCAAGAGGAATTGGGGCTATTTACTCTCATCCAAGGGTGTAATCGGGTTTTCTCTACCTTTACTCATTATTGTAATTGAATTCTTATGGATTTTGATAATGAACATGATTAGCTAGATTGATTAAATCTATTGGGATTTCTTTACTATGTTGGCTTAGTATTACATTGTTGGATTGTTTGGGTTAGTTTTGTATTCTTCTTGTTTTCAGTATTAATAAGATAATGCATTATTCATGAGACGTTGTGAATTGTGTGTTTAGATTGCTTTGTGTGATTAAGAAGTCCATTTGGTAATTGGAATTTTGAATAGCAAGAACTGGTTAATAATCGCTTAGAGATAAGGATAATTAACTAGCCGGATTAAGAATTAACAAAGCTTAATAGAGGCGGATTAAAGCTTAATGCTAATTTAAGAATCAATCGTTAGGAAGAGATTCCAACTTTAGGTTATTAGATTTAGGAATTTGGTTATCTCGAGAGAGAAACCGAATTCGGTTAAGAATTTGTCCACGGGTAGCATAATTAGACTCACAAATCCTCTATCTTTTGTTTGATTGCCAACTAGTTTAGGTTCCCTTTGGGTTTGCTTTCTTGTCTTGGTTATTTTAGTTATCAATTACTCCTGCATCTCCTTTAGAACTTAGCTTGTAGCTATTAGTTAGTTTAGAAATTATTCATCATTTATTTTAGGTTAATATAACAAAGAACAAAGGAGTAACTCTGAGCTTTCACTTTCCCGAGGAATACGACCTTGATACTTGCCATTAGTGCTAGACTTCATCGATAGGTGCACTGCCTTAGATTGTAGCTAACACAAGTAGCACACATCAGGAGTTTTTATGGTCTTGCTAATTTTTATAGAAGGTTCATTAGGGACTTTAGTAGCATTGCCGCACCATTGAATGAAATTGTCAAGAAGAACATTCGGTTCAACTGGGGTGATGCACAAGAAAATGCTTTTAATTTGCTATAAGATAGATGGTGTAAAGCTTCTTTGCTAATTTTACCTAACTTTGACAAAACCTTTAAGGTTGAATGTGATGCAAGAACAAAGACCCTACGCACTTGCATTGGCGTTGGGGCTGTTTTGATGCAAGAACAAAGGCTAATTTGCTATTTTAGTGAAAAGCTAAATGGTGCAGCACTTTGATACCCAACATATGACAAAGAACTATATGCTTTGGTTCATGCTTTGCATACATGGCAATACTACCTGTAGCCTAAGGAGTTTGTCATACATACAAATCATGAGAGTTTGAAGCATCTCAAGGGGCAAGACAAGTTGAACTGAAGACATGGAAAGTGGATGGATTTTATTGAGACATTCCCATATATGATCAAGTATAAGAAAGGTAAAGAGAATGTGGTTGCTGATGTATTATCCCGAAGTTATGCTTTACTTAATACTCTTAATTCTAAATTATTGGGTTTTGGGTTTATTAATAAGTTGTATTTGAATTATAATGACTTTGGTAATGTGTTTAATACTTGTGCTAATGGGGCTGCCTTTAATGATTTCTATGTATTTGATGGATATCTTTACAAAAAGAATCTCCTATGCATTTCTAGTTGTTTTTTGCATGAGATACTTGTTAAAGAGGCACATGGGGGCAGTTTAATCGATCATTTTAGGGTGCATAAGACCTATGACATACTGATTGAACATTTCTTTTCACCTTGCATGAAACGTGATGTGAATAAGGTGTGTGGTCAATGCATTATATGTTTAAAGGCTAAGTCTAAATTGCAACCCCATAGGTTATATGGATAAGGTGTGAAAGATCATGGTTATTTATTGTTTTAGGTAGTGTATGACGAGGATATCTAATCTTGATCTATTAGACCCTCTGCCAGAACTAGAGCGATCCCTCGGGCAATTGAGAAAGCAATTAAACATAGAGCAATAAGAGATTCAGGTTAGGAAATCCGTACACGAGAGTAAGTCCGGAAAGATTATAGTAGAGATGGTAGATGCCAACGACAACAATGACAATAACCGGATGATGTATGATTTTGTGAAACCATCATTTGAGGGGATATGAACATGCATTATGAGACCGGCTATTGCCGCCAATCATTTTGAAATAAAGCCTGATGTTATTCAGATGGTGCAGAAGTGAGGGGTCTCGCACGAAAAGAAGTCTAGAAATCAGAAGCGGAACCCCGTCTCATTTTGCGTGCGCCTATTTATAGATAGAACTGCCTTCGCCATGCCATGGCCCGTGCCACGGTCCGTGCAAATAGGCACAGCCCATGCCACAGGCCGTGCAACAGCCCGTGCATATATGCACGGCCCGAGCCACGAGCACCAACCTCCAAGAAATGCAAAATTTCTGAAATTGTCCAAGGGAGGTCGTGCAAAAGCCTCAAAACTGCGCGCCAACAAGGAATCGACTCCGATAAGCATCTAATACGCTTAAATCATCCAAATAGCTTGGTTTCTGTCCGTAAATCAATCAATCTCTATCGAGGAGTCCGAAAACCCGAAAAATTCAAAAACATACCACAGTGCGATCAAACAGGAATAAATATGACTCAAATAAGCGAATAAAAGGCTAATAAACAGTCAATAAACATGCATAGAATCATCTACATCAAACTAGCCCACACTTGAGAGTTTGCTTGTCCTCAAGCATTCAACAACTCTCTCCTCAAACAGAAACCAAATGACTCAATCAAATACATTACAGACGGTTAACTCAAAACAAGTCTCGAAACTCCGTGACGAATTTCCTTAAAACCCCCAAATCACTAAATCCTTGAGACAAAGAACAAAGTTAATAAAGCTGCTAAAATTAAAATGATAAACTATCTAAATTGAGAATTTGAGAACCAGGCCTTACAAGATGTCACTCGAAACACACAAGTGTATATAGGTAAGAAGAATATTGCCAAGCTCCCAGCGCAAAAGTACAGAAAAAAGTGCTTACCATAGGCTTGCTTATAGATTCGATCTCCACTATTGTGAAATAGTCAATACACATGAACAAAGGGTCTTGAGCGAGGTTGTAATAGGGTTAATGGTAGGGTACGAAGAATATGGAAAGTAAGCTGAAATTTGCTGGAAAATTATGCAGGTAATGCAAGAATATATCCAAGGATCAAACACTGTACCAAAATTAAACACTAAGTTGTTCTAATAATAAGATGATGCTCGAACTAAACCCTTATTCTAAAATTATATATATATATATATATATATGTCTTTTTTTTACTCCTGCAACAACAAAACGCAGGATGAAGTAATACAATGCTCAATGAAAGTAGTAAAATGATATGTATCATTTGGATTGAAGGAAGCATCTATGAAAAATCTGGTAACTTAGTGAATATATGTAAATTGATCCAAAATGAAATGCAGCATAAACGTACATTATTTCCAGCAATAATGGTAGAAAGAATGGTGGAATGAATAGAAGTGGTAAAATGAGTGTCAGATGTAATTTATAATGAAAGAAAAAGGCTAAGGCTCAAAATGGGTTCACTAAAGGAAAAACTGGGTTAGGCTTTTGGCCAAATTGTGTAATACCTAAGTGCTCAAATCATCTCATTACTATCAACAATTCATGTAATCTTAAAAGTCATCACAAAGCAAGTTCTAGAAACAAAAATTCTGCACAATGCTCACTAATCAAAAACAGAATGGAGCATAAAGCCTCACCATTGAGTGGGATAAAATTGCATGAATTCTCAAACCAAAGTTTAAACAATCAAACAATCTAATACGCATCAAAATTAACAGTGTTCTATATCCAAGATAAAGTGAAATGAAAGGATTAAGGAAAAGCACCAGTTTTACCTGGCTTGATTGAAACTAAGAGATTCGTTCATTGCCTTCTTCCCACAAAGATTTGATACAAGCAATAAGAATCCATTCAAAAGAAAGAAAATCATTAACTACTCGATTAAAACAAAACTCAAGCTAAGGACAGTAATAATGAACAGACTTAATCAATAAGGGAAATTAAAACAAGATAAAAACAACAAAGACAAAATTGGTACCTGCACAAATCTACGGTACCTACCCCACACTTCTGAAAAACACTGTCCTCAGTGTGAACAAGGTAGACACTCCAACATAAAAGGAATAAAATACATAAAATGAAGCTAATTATGGGAGTCCATAAAAGAAAATTGGAAAACTAAGAGAAAAACAAGACAACAAAAAGAGATAAAAACTAGAAAGTCTACTAGATACTATCCTTGATGTGTACTTTAACACTTCAAAATATGTTAGTCCTTAAAATTACGTACGAGCATCAAGTAGGCTAACTCCTACAAAACTCAAGAATAAACACATCCCAAGCAACATCTAGTAAAAGGTTCAATAAGATAACATCTCCTCAAAATCAAACATACTAAAAACAGACTGAAATATCTAACTGAAAAAAAAACAAATAACTACATAAAATAAAATAGAAATGTCCAAAAATTCAAAAAGCAAAAATAGATTCGGGAATCCCTCCCGAAGGCGCTTCATTTTGTTCGAGTAGGCTAGCTGGACTCTACAGCAGCATTCCTGTATCGCAGGCAAATTGAGAAGGTAGGCTCAATGTAAGTTGGGGCTCGAGGCATATAAGCGCAATGAGAAGGTCCGATGTGTGCGGTAGATGACCAAGGAGGCGCTCTCTGTACCGATTTGGGATGTCCATTCATCCACTACGAATTCCGGCTAAGTGACCTGTCAAAAACAAACTTGCAACTACCCTTCTCGGGTCTATCAAAGCACAAAGTCTCATATCGATACAAGTTCTTTTTTTTAGATGAATAACACATACTAACAGGGGAAGAAACATGTATAGCATCATCCATTTGTACATCTTGTGGTTGTGTATTACATGCAGGATCAATTCCATTAATACTACAAATGGCATGAGCATGGTCAGTGGAAGAACTATCAAATGAGGGTAAACTAAAAGTGACACAGTCATCCCCTACATTAAGTTCTAACTTCCCCTCAAATACGTCTATTTAAGCTCTAGCTGTGGCAAGGAAAGGTCTCCCCAAAATTAATGGTACACCATGCTCATTATCCATATCCAAAACCACAAAGTCCACAGGAAATATGAACTTATCTACCTTAACTAGCACATTTTCCACAATTCCCCTAGGAAGCTTAACAGAACGGTCAGCTAATTGAATGCACATCCTAGTGGATTTTGCCTCCCCCAAACCTAGCTTATTGAACAAACTAGTGGGCATGACATTTATGCTAGCCCCCAAATCAGCTAATGCATCATCAACACACAAATTACCTAAAGTGCAGGGAATAGTGAAACTCCCTGGATCGTGACGTTTCTCTGGCAACTTGCTCTGAAACACCGCTGAGCACTCCTCGTTAAGCTGAACATAGGCGACCTCCTCTGAATATGTCCTTTAAGATATTAGCATACTTCGGCATCTGCTCCAATGCCTTAATAAAAGGCAAGTTAATATGCAGTTGTCTAAAAATATCTAAGAACTTACTGAACTGCTCTTTCGCCTCTACTGGTTTAGCTCAGCAGGATAAGGAATCTTAGGTTGATATTCCCTGACTGGAATTGATTTCACCTTCTGTCCCTCAGGTTCCCTAACCTTACTGCTCGCCTCAACCTGCACATTAATAGTGGCATCATAAAAAACAGGCTTAGAAGGAGCTGAAACTAACTTACCTGAACGCAAAGTGATGGCGTTCACGTGCTCCCTCGGGTTAGAATTAGTGGTGCTCAGGAGCGCTCCTTGCTGCCTCTCAGACAACATCTTAGAGATTTGGCCAATCTGGGTCTCTAAGTTCTGAATCGAGGCCTGCTGGTTCCTAAGTGCACTATCAGTTTGCTGGAACCTCATCTCCGTAGACGTCACAAACTTCATCATAAGCTCCTCTAAATTTGACTTCTTTTCTAGTAGAGGAGGAGCTTGTGTAGGCCTAGTATTTGATGAAGTCTCCGAAACCAGTGGACCACGAGCGTTATTGTTCCTCCAACTGAAGTTGGGATGATTGCGCCACCCAGGGTTGTATGTATTGCTCTAAGGATCGTTCTGCTGCCTTGGGGCATTCCCCATATAGTCAACCTGCTCAATATCAGAAGACATAGCAGAATTAGATGGAAAAGTAGTAGAGGATGAAGCAAACATATGTACCGCAGTACAGTTCGCACTGTAATGCAGGCCACCATAAAACTCGCAGCCAACGTTCGCTGCATGAATCGGCATCCGGAGTTGGTCAATCTTCTTGGTTAGAAGCTCCACCTGAGCTGCCAAGGCTGCTGTACAGTCTACTTGGTTGACCACTCCTTGTCTTCCTAGTCGGCTCTTAGAGGATTGCCACTGATAGTTGTTCATGGCCATTTCCTCTATCAGGTTCTGAGCCTGCTCGGGTATCTTACTGTTTAGCGCCCCACCTACTGCGGCATCCACCATCTGCCTCATTTTAAGGTTCAACCCGCTGTAGAAGGTCTGAACCTGCATCCACAATAGCAATCCGTGATGTGGGCGGCATCTTAAAAGATCTTTAAACCTCTCCCATGCATCGTACATGCTTTCATCATCAAACTGCACAAAAGAAGATATGTCATTTCTAAGTTTAGAAGTTTTAGCGGGAGAAAAATACTTATATAAAATTTTTTCGGCCAACGCCTTCCAAGTAGTAATCATTTACTGTGGAAGGGATTGCAACCATCTGTTAGCTCTGTCCCTCAAGGAAAATGGAAACAATCACAGCCGAATGGCATCGTCGGTTGTTCCATTTATCTTGAATGTGTCACAAATCTCCAAAAACTTAGAGATATATGCATTGGGATCCTCGCTAGGCAATCCTCTAAACTGCATGCTCTGCTGGATCATCTGGATAATGTTGGCTTTTATTTCAAAATTGTTGTCCGCTACAGCAGGTCTGACTATACTAGTTTTCGTCCCATCCAAAGATGGTCGAGCAATCTCGTACATCGTCCTCTGATCGTCATCGGCCTGGGGGTTGAGGTTCTCCATGGCGTCAACTCCTTGTACCTGAACTGTAACTCCGTCCTCCTCCTCAACTGCCTGAAAACATCGTCTCAATAATCTGAGAGAGTGCTCCGGGTCAGATAAGGGTGCTATGGGATCAGGGTTAGAGCTCCTGGTCATAAACTACTTGAAACGGAAAACCAAACAACCACCAATCAATTAAAAGTAATAAAATAAAATAAAATAATAAAATAATAAAGAATGAATGAATAAACAGATAATGACTAAATTAACACAGAAACAATTCACTCTAGTTATGCAACCTACACTTAAGGCAGTGAATGTCACAACCAAATTTATTTACTTCTTTTTATTAATAATTAATATTCATTAGCATGTCATTAAACATGTCATTTGCATCATGATTATATATGATCTATTTTATTATATTATGTGGTAGATAAATAAATTATTTAGTTACATATTGATTTAATTGAAAAGTAATGATTTTGGACTAAATTGAAAAGTTAGAAAGAAAGAGGATTAAATTGTAATTTGCCTATTTCCACACCAATATACCACCTCTTTCATTTGTTCTTATCTACGTATGCTTTCCAATTTCCTTTTCTTCTTTGTCTCTCTCATTTTTCTCCTTTCCTTCTTCAACTTTGATTTTCCAAATCAAACTCTACAAAACTTTTAGTAAGTGAAAATCAAATTCTTCTTTTAAGCTTGAAAGATTTGGGCTTTCTTAATCAAGGAAAACAAAGGTGAGTAATTTTAATTGCTTGATTTTGCTGTAAATTAGGGTTAATGATATGAAATTGTTGATGATTATGTGTTTTGGAATTGTTTAATCAAGAGTAAACATGCTTTTACTTGTGATCTTGAAGCTGAAATTTCTGGGCAGAATTTTCACTTATGATTTCGTGACCTTAGAGGCTTTATCTCGAAAATTTTCAAACATGAAAGTTGTAGGTATATGTCTCAAGAATATCTCTGTAAAATGGTTTTGCAGATTGTTGAGTGAGTAGGAACTTATGAGGTTCGATTTTGCTGCTGCTATGTTTTTGGTTCAGCAGGTGACCTGGTTTTTGTGCTGACATTTTGAGGCATTTAGAGGCTGAACCAAGCAGAGAGTTAAAATGAAAGTTGTTCATTTATATATGTAGTATATGTCTGAAAAATTTCATAATTTTTGGTTGAGTATAACGTGAGATATGTTGAACTTAATATGGCCTGCCCGAAACTGTTTTAAGCAGAAATCGGGCTTAGGATTCAGAAATTTGTTGCTAATTGTGTGTTTCACAACTTGAGCTAGAAAAGTCCAAATTGAGTAAAATTAGTGTCTATAGAAACTTTAGAATGTAACTTTATATCTGGAGAGTTTCATCAGAAAATTCATTTGTTTAATTGGTCATTTATTAGGAAACTTTTTTCTGTTCTGTTTAGATGGAAATTTGAGCAGCTGTATAGAAAATGCCATAACTATTTCTATACCAAAGATTTTGAGGTGATTCTTTCTGCTATGGTTTCTATAAAAATGGAAGTGTAATTCTGGAAAATATGAGATTTTTATTAATTGTACATAAGTTTTGGTATAATTTCTAAGTCAGTACCTACAAGCTGCCTTCATCAACAAATATGTTGATTTGTTGTCATTCATCTCATGCATCATATTAATATCTAGAATATATGTTATTTTGTTGAAATGTGATATTTTATTGATAGTAAATATATATATATATATTTATGCCTTGTGATTGAATTGTATTTGTATTGAATATGTGAATAGGTTCATCCAAAGGCAAGGAAGTGGTAAGAGAAAAGAATAGGATTACTTTGTTATCCTATAACTTCCGGTAAGTATTTAATAGACTAAACTTTGTGTATATTGAGTAGGGACTGCTGTTTGATTACTTGATAATTTCTTGGTTGACTGAGTTGATATTAGTTATGTTTTGGCTTGTTATAAAGTGAATTGATTGTGATGTGTTGTGAAGTGAAATGATTGTGATTAAGGATTGATGACTTTTGTATGGATATTGTGTGATCGGAAAGCCGAGGCGGGATAGCTACCCGAGTATGTGAGATGGCAAGACCGAGCCAAGGCGGATAGTCTTGTCAAGTGGTTACTGAAATTTTAAAAATGTGAGGAAATGTAAGGATGAGTCATCTGATCCTAATTTGATAGAAATAATGTGGAATTGAATTATTTGACTTGGTTGAGTTTGAGATTATTTGCATTACGTGAGATGAAATTATATGTTTATGAGAATAACTGAAATGGTTGATTTTGTGATTGTTAGTTAAGTGTTGGTATAATTTTCTGTATTGATAAAGATTTGATAATTCTAGCCTAATATACTATAGTTTAGTAAATTAAATGCTTATTGAGTCGCTAGCTCATTCCTTAGCAATATTTTTTTTTTCAGGTTAGTGCAGTTGTAGATAGCCTTAGCTGTGCATTGCTCTTTTTGCATCAGTCAATATTATCAGGTGGGCCAGAGGAGTGATCTAAAGCATTGGGGCATTTTGGGAACTTGTGTGAATTAAACTACTGTATAAATATTTCTTATATATATTAAGTATGTCATGCCACTTAAATTGTATGAATGTATATTGTAACTAAGTAGTAAATTATGTTTATAAAGTTATATATATATATATATATATATTGCTATTCAATGGAAAGTTTGAGTTGGGGTGTTATAGTGAACCTATCGATGCGTTCTAGCACTAGTGAGTATCAAGGTCGTATCCCTGGAGATCAGGTAAATCTAAAGTTAGTACTGTTCATTATGTTATTTAATCTAAAATAAGGTGTGAGAAGTGTAAATTAATTAACTAATGCTTATGAATGCAAATAAAGGAAGAACAACAACTGATAATCAAAAAACAATCGTAACAAAGAAGCAAACCCAAAGGGGACCTAAGTGATGGAATTCTAAGGTTGATTTTATAAACTGCCAATCTTGCTACCCGTGCCTAAATCCTGAATCAAACTCCGCTCCTTTCTTGAGCTCACTGAGTTCCTAAATCTGCACTAACCTAATGGAATCTCTTCCTATCAGATTATTACAGATTAGCATTAAGCGTGATTTAGAACTATTAAGAGTTGTTAATTCTTAATCCGGCGAGTGAATTAACCTTATCTCTAAGTATTAACTACCAGTTCTTACTATTTAATTTCCAGTTGTGAAAAGCATTTCTCAATGTCAAGAAACAACCTAAAAGATAATTAATTTAACGTCTCAAATTAATTGAATCAAATTTTATTACTAAATAGTAAGAAGATTACAAAAATGGCAGATAAAAAAAATCCAATATTTAAACACAAACCATCAACAAAGATGAACCCCAATGGGTTCGGCAATCCTAGCTACTCATAATGAAAGAAACAAATACAAAAGCAAATAAATAACAGAAAAGAAAATGAAACATATAACCGCTCTTCTATCGAATCGGAGTGGGAATATCGCAAGTGCCAATTCTGAAACCATCCTCAAGTATGGATCTCGGATGTCTCAGTCAATCGTCTAGAAACCTCAATCTTTGCTTGAATCCTCCAAATCAATCCTTTGAACTGACGTTGGTCTCCCAAAATGTCAAGAACAAAGGTGTAGAAGTGAGGGGTCGCGCGCGTAAAGAAGTCCAGAAATCAAAAGCGAAACCCGGTCTTATTTTGCGTGCACCTATTTATAGACAGAACTGCCTTTGCCGTGCCATGGCTCGTGCCACGGTCCGTGCAAATATGCACCGCCCGTGCCGCGGGTCGTGCAACGGTCCGTGCAAATATGCACGGCCCGTGCAACGGGTACCAACCTTCATGAAATGCAAAATTTCTGAAATTGTCCAAGGGAGGTCGTACAAAAGCCTCAAAACTGTGTGCCAACAAGGAATCGACTCCGATAACCATCTAATATGCGTAAATCATCCAAATAGCTTGGTTTTTGCCCGTAAATCAATCAATCTCTATCGAGGAGTCCGAAAACCTGAAAACTTCATAAACATAGCATAGTGCGATCAAACAGGAATAAATATGACTCAAATACGCGAATAAAAGGCTGATAAACAGTCAATAAACATGCATAGAATCATGTACATCAATGATGTTGTGCAGGAAGATTCGGTAGGAAAGATAGAGATAGCAATATGATGGAGTTAGAGAAGATAGAGGACAGGAAGAAAAGTCCTTTAAAGGAATACCAGCCTCTGATCCCATATCCTGCCAGGTTCAAGCAGGAGAAAGTTGATCAACAGTTTGTTAAGTTTCTTAACTTGTTTAAACAACTGCAAATTAACTTACCTTTTGTTGAAGCTATTTCGCAGATGTCTGGGTATGCGAAGTTCTTAAAGAAAATCCTTAGCAACAATAGAAAGTTAGAGGACTTGGCGATCGTGACCTTAAATGAGGAGTGTTTGGCTATACTTCAGAATAAATTGCTAGAGAAGAAGCGTGATCCAGGGAGTTTTACTATCTCTTTTGTGATTAGTGATTTGATAATTAGCAATGCTTTAGCTGACTTATGAGCTAGGATTTTTTTAATATCGTACGGTTTGTTTACCAAGTTGGGGCTAGGTGAGACGAAACCCACTAGGATGAGCATACAATTAGTTGATAGGACTGTTAAGTATCCTAGGATATTGTGGAGGATGTACTTGTTAAGGTTGACAAATTTATATTTCTTGTTGACTTTGTGATAATGGACATGGATGGTGAGAGTAATGTACCTTTCATTTTAGGTCGACCTTTCCTTGCAACATCTAGGGCTATTATAGATGTTTGTGATGGGAAGCTTAAACTTAGGGTAGGGGATGAAACTGTCACTTTTGATTTGAATAATTCTATGAGACAGTTCTTAGATCATGATGATACTATATTTCTTATTGATTTACTTGATGATGTTATTGATACACAATTGCAGGAAATATTGCTTAATGATCCCTTACAAGTTGCCTTGTAGGCAGAGCATGAGCAAGAGCTATCCAATAAGAGTGTGTTAGAACAGCTTGCATTTTTGTTAGCTAATGAACTAAGCAAGAATACTGATAAGTTTATTGAGATTGACAGGGTAGGTGTGCAGAAATTGAGACCGTCACTTTAGGAACCACCAGTCCCAAATTTCTTAAGCTAGCTTAACAAAAATAAGGATAAATCCGTATGGGCCTACCTAAAAACACTCCGACCCAAATTACTTTATTATATGCATTTCAAACATCAAAGCCCTCGAATTCCGGGTTGTATTACGCTTGGATTAATCATAAACAACATGATTTTTCCCTTATGCACTTAGATTTACATACCTCCTGCTTGATCGTCAAGCTTCCAGTGCCATTAGTCAAGCTTTTTAATTGCATTCCTATGATTCCTTACGACCAACCTTGCATCATCAGGAGTCCTCGTGCTTAGAGGAACAAGGAAGGATGGAGATCCTTATGGTGCAAATCCTGAATCATAATATTTGGGTGTGCCATGATTCTCAGCATTCCCTCTTTCCTCTAAAAGATTCATCCATAATCATTCGGAGAATGATTGATATGAATTAAACTATCACAATGAGTCCTACTCCAATAAGGAGTCTTGATGATGTAAATCCTACTAGCTCCAGGAATCCTAATCAAATAAGGAGTCCTGACTTAACTAGGAATCATAATCCTGCAAGGAGTCCTGATGATATTAGGAGTTCAAGCAACTAGGAATCCTAATTTAACTAGGAGTCCTAGTTCGATTCAAATTGCATGTCAATGAACTTATCCAAGAAATTTGGGCTAAGGACACATCAAGGCTTAAAGAATTGGATTTAAGTTCAAAGCTCATTAATCTAATTCAGTTTATTAGGCTTGAATTAATCTAATTATGATTAAAAAGACCAAAAAAGCTGAATTGGAGCATATAAAGACTTTGGGCCTAACTTATCTTACGTTATGAGGCCTATCTATATGACTTATGTAAACTAGGGTTTTATGGCTTATTTTTCGAGGCCACATATATTTTAACCTAATTAGGACTTTGTTTAAGTTATCTCTTTTAGTTAGGAAGGTCATCTTTATCCTAGATCAGATGTAAATCCTTATTAGTTAATTTACGTGCATGGATTTACATCTCATGTTGCTTAATGTTAAAGCTAAGCCTTAATGCCACTGGTCAAGCTTATCAATTGTGTTTCCATGATTCCTTAATCCAATCCTTGTGTCATTGTGTGTCATCGTGCCTAGAGGAATAAGGAATGATGAAGATCTTAATGGTGCAAATTCTGAATTAGAATATTTGTTTGTACTTAACTCTCATCGTTCCCTCTTTCCTCCAAAAGACTCATCTGCAATCATTCAGAGAATGATATCAATATTCAATCAAGTAATTTTCTTTCTTTGCATTTTGTATAAGCATTGGATCAGTGTCTATAATTGCCGCTTCCATGCACTTTCTCTCAAGAGTGGTGTTTATGCTCCCCAAATCTCCTAAGATAGAATAACAAAAACAAGGGAAAACTCATGTGGGCATACCTAAAAACACCTTGGCAAAAATTACATAATTATATATGTCAAAAACATCAAAACGCATGCATTCCCACTTGGATTAATCGAAAGCAACATGATTTTACGCGTATCGATTTGTGTCTCGTCCTACTAGATCATCAACTCACCCCCCAATGCCACTGGTCAAGCTTGTCAATTGCATTCCCATGATTCCTTATGCCAATTCTTATGTCATTATGAGTCCTCATGCCTAAAGGAACATGGAACGATTGATAGGGAACCTCTATGAATAAGCTTGAGAACCCCTTTTGAGTTGTGGACCTCCAACACATTAACATGAAAACCCCAAGAATTAATTTGGTTCAACCCCTAAGAAAGGTTAGAAGATAGATTTCTTAGAAAGATGATCAAGAATTAGACAACCCAAGCGCGAGGGTTGATTAAGTCCAAAAAGTTCTTGAAAGAACCTATAGCTTGATTTCCCGCAAGGTAGAAGATTGAAATAATATGCCCATTAACCTCAAGTATTTAGTTGTATGTGGTTTTTATAGTGCAGAAGCCCTCATTCCATAAGAAGAAGAAACTAGATGCTAAATATGAATAAATAAATATAAAAAAATAGACTAAAATCAAATCAGGAAGGAGAGAGGACTTGACTAGGCAATAACTCTCGTAGTCCTAAATTTTATGAGCCAGCTTAACAGAAACAAGGGTAAATTGGCGTGGGCCTACCTAGAAACATTCCGACCCGAATTACTTCGTTGTATGCATTTCAAAAATCAAAGCGCTCAAATTCTGACTAGTATTACACTTGGATTAATTGAAAATAACATGAGTTTTTCCTTACATACGTGGATTTATGTTTCATCTTGCTGATCATCAAGGTAATCCCCAATGCCACCGGTCAAGCTTGTCAATTACGCTCACATATTTCCTTATGCCAATCCTTGTGTCATAAGGAGTCCTCATCCTTAGAGAGCAAGGAATGACTACAAAGCCAAGAAAAATGACTCAATCTAAACAAAAACTACACTTTTTAAGATTGGCAAACAACCTCTCCTTCCTAAGAACTTCTAAGACACATCTAACATGAAAAACATGATCATCAAGATTCTTAAAATATATCAAGATGTCATCAATATACACAACTACAAATTTACTAAGAAATTCACGCAATACATGGTTCATTAATCTCATGAATGTACTAGGTGTATTTGTTAACCTAAACGGCATATGATGTGTGCTACCTGTGTTAGCTACAATTTAAAGCAGTGTACCTATCGATGCAGTCTAGCACTAATGGTGAGTATTAAGGTCGTATTCCTTGGGAAAGTGAAAGCCCAGAGTTACTCCTTTGTTCTTTGTTATATTAACCTAAAATGAATGATGAATAATTTCTAAACTAACTAATAGCTACAAGCTAAGTTCTAAGGGAGATGCAAGAGTAATTGATAACTAAAATAACCAAGGCAAGATAGCAAACCCAAAGGGAACCTAAACTAGTTGGCAATCAAACAAAAGATAAAGGATTGGTGAGTCTAATGATGCTACCCGTGGACGAATTCTTAACCGAATTCTTAAATCTAATAACCTAAAGTTGGAATCTCTTCCTAATGATTGATTCTTAAATTATCATTAAGCTTTAATCCGCCTCTATTAAGCTTTGTTAATTCTTAATCCGGCTAGTTAATTATCCTTATCTCTAAGCAATTATTAATCAATTCTTGCTATTCAAAATTCCAATTGCCAAATAGACTTCTCAATAACACAAAGCAATCTAAACACCATAATTCACAACGTCTCATGAACAATGCATTATCTTATTCAATCCAACAATATAATACTAAGCCAATATTGTAAAGAAATCCCAATGGATTTAATCAATCTAGCTAATCATGTTCATTATCAAAATACATAAGAATACAATTACAACAATGAGTAAAGGTAGAGAAACCCGATTACACCCTTGGATGAGAGTAAACAACCCCAATTCCTCTTGCTCGAATTGAATCGATTCTTGTTCCTCTTGCTTGATTTGAAAACCAATCAACGAACCTCGCCCAATCTTCAATCCTTGAAGGGAATCCGATTGAAACCTTGATCCAAGTCTCCTTTTCCCTTAGTTTCAGCTCAGAGAACCCTTAGGGAGAGAAAAGTTAGGGTTTGGGATGTTCTCCCTCGCTCTCTTTCTTTTCTTTCCACTCTTCTTTCTTTTAACTAATTACCCTGTCGCCGCCAACACGGTTGTGTTCCTGGCCGTGTTGAGAACACGGTTTGGTGTTCCTGGTCGTGTTACTCTCTATGGCCGTGCTCCCTAAGAACTTATTTTTCTTTTATGTTTGATGACACCCAACACGGTCGTGTTGGTGCCCGTGTTTGGAACACGGCCAGTGTTGAAACCAACACGGTCCTGTTCAGCTTCGTCATGCTTTCGGCAGCTTCGGCGTCCAATTATGCTCCAATTCTCCCCTTTATCATCCTTTGACTTCTCTTACACAAACAAACGCATAGGGTGAGTGTTGGGACCAATTCACATCCAAATGTCCATAAAATCAATCTTAAAAACTCCATTGAAATGTGTGTATTTTATGCACATCAAATAACCCTACACTTAGCTCATTGCTTGTCCTCAAGCAATCAAAAGTAAAATAAGGAAAATAAACCACTAAGGAACAACACTTAAACTGACAAACAAGCTAGAGAGCTCCTGCACATATCCTTAACAAGCGTAAGTCAAACAAAAAGAAACGAAGCAATCAATTCAAGTATCACAACCAAGATGCCAATAATTCACAAAATACTGTCTCAACAAAATTATTCAGAACCAACTCCTCACCATATTCACTCTAAATCACTCAAAATGTTTAAAGGGTAGTGTTTAATCGCTCAATGCATCAACTACTGCCTTACTTACTATATGCTTGCTCTTAAATCCTACTTCTACCACTTATGGAGAGTCAACAACCATGTCAAGAGGTCTTTATAAGGGTTGTAATGGGGATTAGGTAGGGGTAGGTAAATTTGGTCAGAGTTGAACCTATGGTGTTCTGCAATGAATTACATACCTGCACACAAGTCATAATGATCACAAGGGGTAAACAATGGACAGTCGTCCAAGGTGGGAAATAGGAATCAAGTCAAAATGTAAACTCCGAAAAACAATTGAACAATTAGCTCACTTACTTCCTTTCTTTTCATTACCCTTCCTTCTTATTCTTCTTATTATTATTATTTTTTTCTTTTTTTTTTTCATAAGGGAAGAACATTCACATAATAGAGTGAATTTCTTTTGGATTGAAGAAAGCTGCTACAAGATTCCAATGCTATTCCCAACACAAAAATTCTTAATAAAAACAACTCATATGCAAAATCATAACCCAAAGCAGAATAAAACTAAGTGGTAATGGAATATGATAAAAAAAATTGTGAAAGAAGGGGTTATCTACAGAATCAATAAACGAATGAATGCTATTTGGCTAGAATGAAAAACGCAAGTGCCTCTATCATACCAAAGTGTTAAACTCTCCTTGTGGCCCTCATAAGCATTACCGAGCAAGTTCTAAAAGTAAAAACAGTAATTGGCACTCTCAACAGGAAATAAATAAAAGCATATAACGTGTATGCTTACAATTTAGGCTCAATTTCTCACAAGTATTACTTTTGAGTAGGTTCCAAACAAAAATCATCAAAACATAATTAAATAAACCAAAGCAACTTAGTGCAAAACTCAAACTAATTATCTTACATTCTTCCACAAAACTCAACACTATCGGTTTTACCCGATCACATGGACATAAACAGGATTTCAAAAGCAAGTCAACAGTAAGAGCATCGAAACAAAGTGAAAAATTTTCAAAATTTTGCAAAGAATAAACAAATAATTGAGATGGGATAAATATCACCCACCCTACACTTGAAGGACACACTGTCCCCAGTGTACAAAATATATAAGAAATGAAAAAGGAGAAAGAACTAATACTGCCCTGACTATGGCGCCGGAGTGAAAAGAGGTGCATCAGCAGGTATATCAGGGGGTTAGCTAGTCTGTGGTAGAGGAGTGGCTGCAAATAATAAAATAAAGAATTAAAACCGAAATTGAAACAAAAATAAAATAAAATATGAAAACTAAAACTAATAAAATGTTTCAAAACAAAACGTTAAAATATTAGAGATTAAAGATAAAGTTTGGGGTGCCTCCCAAAAGCGCTTGTTTTTGATGTGATGAGTCTTCTTAGCTGGACTCATGGTGAAAAGCAAACGGGCGTGATCGACGACCATCCATCCTTCTTCCAAGCAAATGGCTTCAAGTATCCACTTAGAGGGATAATCATCAATTTCCTCTTCCCGACTATTAAGCAAGCTGCCAGTATGTTGTGTAAAACTTGCTCCTCGTATAATTGTACGTAGTCATGACGCTCTAGGGGCTCTTCCAATTTGAAAGCTAAAGTTTCACCAATTGAAAGGATCGACGGTTGGGCAATTTCTTCAGGAACGTCGATGGTTTTCTGTAGTCCTTGGCTTGGTTCACTTGCTAGAAGAAACTCGAGCTCCTCCGAGATTTCTTCATTGGATAACTCGAGCTCATCTTCCATCATCGAAGGGACTTGTGGAAAATCCACCAAAAATTCCTCTAACTGCAACTCAGCATCATCAACTGTACGTTCTTGTTGATAGTATTTCAAAGGAATCATGTTTGCCTCTTCCTTTTCTGGTTCCATCTCCATGTTCATGAAATCGCCCTGCACAGAAGCATCATCGTCAAACATAGTAGATAAACCAGAGAAATTCTCACCTGAACGCAAAGTCACGGCGCTCAAGTGTTCCTCGGATTCAGTAGCGTTTGATGGAGTTCCCAATTGCTCTTCAGCTAGTAACTTGAAGATTAAGCCTACTTGATGCTCTATGTTCTTAATCGAGGCTTGTTGATCTTCAAGTATCCTCTCTGTTTGTTGGAATCTATCCTCAAGACTTGCAATAAACCTCGTCATCAGCTCCTCTGATATTAACTCTTCACCTTGAGTTGATGGTGCAAGATTAAGCTGCTAAAATTATGGTGGTTCTTGGCTATCTAAGCTCCATCCAAAGGGTGAATGAATGCTCAACTCTTCATTGTAGGTGCTTCCATACGAGTCATCTGGCCAACTTCCCATATCATTCACATGTTCAGAGTTATAAGAACAATGAGCAACATCACTATATAATGGACAATAATTATTCAAATGTAAACCACAACAAAATTCACAAAAAACTTGAGATGAAAGGATAGGAGTGGAGAGTTGATCGGTAGCCCTGCAAAACGATTCCACTCGAGCTTCTAAAAGTGCACGGGTATCCGAACTTTTAGCACTCTCTTGGTTCCTGATCCCATTTTCCAATGTGTCATACAAAGAGTTTAGCATTGAACCTCCTTATCATCCACTATCTGAATCATAAACTTAACTAAATAAATATGTACAAACAAAACAGAAATAAATATAAATAAAAATAATAAAAAAATGGCTAAATTAACAAATAGCAAATTTCACTCTAGTTTTCAAACAGTCCCCGGCAACGGCGCCAAAAACTTGATGTGTGGTACTTGTGTTAGCTACAATATAAGGCAGTGTACCTATCGATGCAGTCTAGCACTAATGGCGAGTATCAATGTCGTATTCCTCTAGAAAGTGAAAGCCCAGAGTTACTCCTTTGTTCTTTGTTATATTAACCTAAAATGCATGATGAATAATTTCTAAACTAACTAATAGCTACAAGCTAAGTTCTAAGGGAGATGTAAGAGTAATTGATAACTAAAATAACCAAGGCAAGAGAGCAAACCCAAAGGGAACCTAAACTAGTTGGCAATCAAATAAAAGATAAAGGATTGGTGAGTCTAATTATGCTACCCATGGACGAATTCTTAACCGAATTCGGTTTCTCTCGAGAGAGAACCAAATTCCTAAATCTAATAACCTAAAGTTGGAATCTCTTCCCAACGATTGGTTCTTAAATTAGTATGAAGCTTTAATCCGCCTCTATTAAGCTTTGTTAATTCTTAATCCGGCTAGTTAATTATCCTTATCTTTAAGCGATTATTAACTAGTTCTTGCTATTCAAAATTCCAATTGCCAAATGGACTTTTTAATCACACAAAGCAATCTAAACACCACAATTCACAACGTCTCATGAATAATGCATTATCTTATTAATACTGAAAGCAAGAAGAATACAAAACTAACCCAAACAATCCAACAATATAATACTAAGCCAACATAGTAAAGAAATCCCAATGGATTCAATCAATCTAGCTAATCATGTTCATTATCAAAATACACAAGAATACAATTACAACAAAGAGTAAAGGTAAAGAAACCTGATTACACCCTTGGATGAGAGTAAACAGCCCTAATTCCTCTTGCTCGAATTGAATCAATTCTTGTTCCTCTTGGTCGATTTGAAAACCAATCAACAAACCACACCCAATCTTCAACCCTTGAAGGGAATTCGATTGAAACCTTGATCCAAGTCTCCTTTTCCCTTGGTTTCAGCTCAGAAAACCCTTAGGGAGAGAAAAGTTAGGGTTTGGGACGTTCTCCCTTGCACTCTTTCTTTTCTTTCCACTCTTCTTTCTTTTAACTAATTCTCCCTGTCGCCGCTAACACGACCGTGTTCCTAGCCGTGTTGGGAACACGGTTTGGTGTTCCTAGCCGTGTTACTCTCTGTGGCCGTGCTCCCTAAGAACTTATTTTTCTTTTATGTTTGATGACACCCAACACGGCCGTGGTGCTCGTGTTTGGAACACGGCCAGTGTTGAAACCAACACGGCCCTGTTCAGCTTCCTCATGCTTGTACTTAGCTTGTTTCGGCAGCTTCGGCGTCCATTTATGCTTCAATTCTCCCCTTTATCATCCTTTGACTTCTTTTAGACCTAATGCACACAAATAAATGTATAGGGTGAGTGTTGGGACCAATTCACATCCAAATGTCCATAAAATCAATCTTAAAAACCCCATTTAGATGTGTGTATTTTACATACATCAGCATAACTAACCACTCATATAGACCATATTTGGTCTTGAAAGCCATTTTCCACTCATCCCTAGTTTTCATGTGAATTTGATAGTACCCACTTTGAAAATCTATCTTTGTAAAAAGTCGTACACCGTGCAGCTCATCAAGTATATCATCTAACATAAGGATAGGATGATGATACTTTACCATTATTTTGTTAATTGCATGGTAGTCTATGCACATTCTCCACATGCCATCCTTCTTTAGAACCACAATTATTGGAGCCGTACAAGGACTTAAGCTTTCACACATATACCCTTTTGCCATTAGCTCATCCACTTACTGTTGAAGCTCCTTTATTTCCTTGGAATTGCTTCGATAGGCTGGTCTATTTTGTATGGCAGCCCCTAGTACGAAGTCGATTTGATGTTCTATACCCCTTTTTGGTGGCAAATTGATTGGCATTTCTTCAGGGAAAACATCATCATATTCTTGTAAAAGGTTAGCAAACATACTCAGCAAGGAAAAATCAAGGTCAGTAGTGTTCAAATATACATATAACCAAAAACACTACCCTATCAGTATGCAATGCATGCCTAATCTCACCTTCCTTAGCCAATAAAATACCTTTTTTCAGTTTAGGTTGCTCGCTTGCTTGATTACCACTATCTTTACGTAGTTCAATAACACGCTTGGCATTTTCAGTGTCAACCCTTTCTTTCTCTAATTTACTTTGGTCATCATACACTTTCTTGGAAGAAAGAGGTGTCAATGTAATTTTTCTCCCTTCCTTCACAAAACTATACCTATTATTCTTTGCTGGCCATCTCGGTTTGAGTTGTTTTTCCACTTTAATGGCAATGTGCACCATCTCATCAATCTCCACATAATTTTGTAACTCAATCCTATTAGCAAATCCTTTTGTTTAACCCTCTAAGGAAATGTGCCATTGTGGCTTCTCTGTCCTATTAAGCCTAGCCTAGCCTAGTCATCAATATCTCCATTTCCTAAAGTAATCTTTCAAGAGTCTTTGTACCTTGCCTTAAGTATTGAAGTCTTTAATGTAAGTCCCTTTCATGATGCAAAGGTATAAATCTCTTCTTCATCATATTCTTAAGAGCCACCCAACTGTTAATTGGCTCCTCCATGTTTCTTCTCCTATTCACTACCATCTGCTTATACCACATAATAGCATAGTCACTAAAATGACTAACCACCAATCTCATCTGCTTCTCATCCAAAAAATTGTGATAATCAAAGATATAATCAACCCCTATTTTCCACTCTAAATAGGCTTCAAAGTAGATTTACTTGTAAAGTTGGGCATCCTAAGTTTAATACTACCTAGGTTTCGGTCAACATCATCATTACCGTACCTATTGCCACCATAATTGCCACCACCTCTTCCCAAGTTAGGGTTTTTCCTAGCTCATATACCCACACCATAATTTACACTAAATGCTCCTCTACCAGCTCTTATGAATGCAAGGTTATCATGATCCTTATAAAGTTGATCATATATCTATCATTTCCAATAGGTTCTTGTCTACAATCACCTTGCCTTACATCCACTCCAACATTGTGCCTATTACCATTATTCCCTCCAAGTGTGGCAATTTGATCTATAAGGGTTCTTTGGTTAGCCTCCATAGTTCTAGTAATCTCCCTTGTATCTAACTCAAATCTTTCTAACCTCTCATTCAAAGTAGTTATATTTCGTTGTAATCTCTCATTCTCATGCAATTGTGGCAAAGAAATACGAGGTCATTTTATCCTAACCTCATTATCATTGCCACCATTACTACCATTTGAACCACTTCACATGGCTGCAATAAAAGGTTAGAAAAATAATAAAACAAAAATAAATAAAAATTAAAGTCTTCACATACTCCCTTACGTGTTTGCTCTCAAATAATGGGGATGTTCACTCGTGTTTCACACTAATAATTATGTTCTCACAAGGTTAAACTTCATACCTTTCAACCTTGTTTTCGAATATTCTTATGTGAATCAAGAATCACTACAAATTTTATCACTCTCTTTGTAACACATAAGAATCAAAGATTAGAATACTTAGTTAAAGCAAATATTAAAATTCAAGAAAGTATCAAGGTTGTGTTTGGATCAAGAAATTAGGAATCAAATATTAAAGAAACTCAAACGGAAGAAAATAACATATAAAGAAGTTATCTAGAAGCAATAATATGTTAAATGGAAATAAAAAAAAGGCAAGAAGCAAGTCGGCAACTTTTAAAGAAATACTCTCTGCAACTTTTAATGACTCAAGAACACTAGAAAACAACCAAAGAGACAAATGACTTATGAATTAAAGACTCAAAGAATGCAAGAATCAAGAAAATACATGCAAGAATATCAAGACTCTAATTCGGCCTAATCAAGAAAATACACCCTAAACAACTTTGATTTGATCAAACTTAGTGAAAAATATTAAAGATTCAATGGACAAGTGAAAGAAACAGAAATTAAGACTCAAGAAATAAGAAAAATAATCAAGAATCTAAAATACCTAATTTGGCTATTTTTTAATTTTGATGTTATAACAGAATTGAATCAATCAATAATGATGAAAAACAATAATAAAACAATACAAAACACTAGGAAATAGAATTTATAAGAAAAGAATTGAAGAAAAACCTCCAAGAAAGCAAGATTGCAATTCGGGTTCTTGTATCCTTTCTCTAACCAAACAGCAACCAAAACTCAATTTTAAGCTTTAAAATCAATCTAAAACCTTCAGTAATTTTATTATAATCAACAAGGGATTAGATCATAAATAAAACTGTCCAACAAGAAAATCGACTAAGATTGCTTGAACTCAATTTTTGCCCAAACACTCAAGAACAAGTAAAAAGAAGAAAAGAAAGAGAAAGTTTGTGGAATCAGCAAGCAATTAGGATATGAGATTGTTTACAGCTCAATCTCTTCTCAAGATGGTTTGTTGTCAATATAATCATATCTGCCGCCCAAATCCTCTTATCTCTCTAAACTGAATGGATTAGCTACTTTGTAGCTATACCTCTTCCTACAATATAGGAAACTTGCCTTTGCATAGATTAGGACTCTTTTATAACCCTAAACAGTAAGAATAAAATGTGATTAGAAAGATCAGCCCTTACAAACACTCAAAACTCAAATAAAGAATCGAGATTTTCAAGAAAAATATAAGATAGTTCAAGAAATCAAGATATTCAAGTAAGCTTCAAGATTGTAGATTTTTCTTCAAGATTTAGTTTTTTCTTTTAATACTTATTTTCTTCTTTCTTTCTTTCTTTTTCTAGATCTGAATATGAAATTACACAAAATAAGAACAATAATGTAAATCAAGAACACAACCATACCTCCACTCCAAGATCTCAAAAAAGTCAAAAGACCTTTACAAGAACTTAAAGAAACAACTAAATAACTTAAAAGGACAAGGATACGCAATATGATTTCCAAGAGCCAAAGCTCTGATACCAAATGTTAAGAACTTTTAAGAATAGAATATACAAACTCTAATAGTTAAGCACCTATATATCAATAACCTAGACCTACTGACAAATTGAATCAAATCATAGGATGACTCTAGATCATATTATAAAGTTTATCAATATAATTAGAACCTAAAGAAAACGAAGTCCTTTAAACCCTAATCCTAGCACACCACAAAGATAGATCAAATCTTTAATAAATGTTAAATGCATTCAACAAGAATACAAGAATTCAAGCAAAGGTTGCTAGAACAATAAAATATCATTAATAATCAAAAACTTGGACATAGGCATCAGTCCAATGCTTGGACAAATGTGAAGAAACAAAATTAGTTGATCGAGTATTGATATGATTCTTTGAATAATCGTGGAAGAATCTTTTGGAGGAAAGAGGAAACACCGAGAATTGAGGCACGCCCAAATATTCTGATTCAGGATTTGCACCATTGGGATATCCATCATTCCTTGTTCCTGTATGCAGACTCCCGATGACACAAGCATTGATGTAAGGAATCATGGGAATGCATTGGGACTTAGCTTGATGATCAAGCAGGACGAAATGTAAATCCATGCGCATTAGAGAGATATCATGTTGGTTTTAATTAATCCAAGTGTAATACAAGTGAGAATGCAAGCGTTTTAATATTTGGGATGCATATAAAGAAGTAATTTGAGTCGGAGTGTTATTAGGTTGGCCCATGTAGATATTCTCTTGTTTTCGTTAAGTTGTGATATGGAACCTCCACAAATAAGCTTGAGAACCCTTTTGAATTACGGATGCCCAACACATTGACATGAAAACCCTAACAACCAATTCAGTTCAACCCCTAAGAAAGATTCGAAGATAGATTTCTTAGAAAGATGATGAAGAATTAGAACCTAAGGAAAAGTAAGTCCCTTAAACCCCAATTCCAAGTATGCCACAGGGATAGATCAACTCCTTGATAAGTAAGGTTTTCACTCAAATAAGAACATAAAAACAAAGCAAACAAACTTTTAGGTAAAATTACCAATCATCATTCAACTTCAAATTCTTTTTACATCAAAATTCGTACTAGCCTTATATAGGCCTTAGAAAACCCTAAATCTTAACTAATAAGGATTTACATCTCATCTAATAAAAGGATAACCTTACTAAATAAAGAGATAATTTCAATAGAGTCCTAGTTAGGTTAAACTACATGTGTGGCCGCCCAAAATAAGCCATAAAACCCTATTTACATAAGTCATATAGATGGGCCTCATAACATAAGCCAAGTTAGGCCCAAAGTCTTCATATGCTCCAATTCAGCTTCTTTGGTCTTTTCAAGCCCAATTAAATTCATTCAAGCTCAATAAACTGAATTAAATTAATAAGCCTTGAACTTAAATCTAATTTTTCAAGCCTTAATGTGTCCTTAGCCCAAATGTCTTGGATAAGCTCATTGACTTGCAATTTAAATCGAACTAGGACTCCTAGTTGATTTACGATTCCTTTTGTTGCTTATACTCCTAATATCATCATGACTCTTTGTAGGATTGGGATTCCTAGTTAAGTTAGGACTCCTTATTGGATTATAATTCCTTAAGCTACTAGGATTCGCTGTGCTAGTTTGGTTCGTATCAAGCTGGCTTATAATATTTAGGACTATGAGAGCTGTTGACAAGTCAAGTCCTCTCCGATTGTTGATTTGACTTTATTTTATTCATCTTTATTTTATTCATTTATTTATATTTAGCTTATACTTTATTCTTCATATGGAGTTCATGCTTTTGCACTATAAAAACCGCATCCAAACGAACACTTGATAGTAATTAGGCACGAGGTTTCTGAGCTGGAACCACGGGAAAAGGAGACTTGGATCAAGGTTTCAATCGGATTCCCTTCAAAGATTGAAGATTGGGCACGAGGTTCGTTGATTGGTTTTCAAATCGAGCAAGAGGAATAAGAATCGATTCAATTGGAGCAAAAGGATTTGGGGCTGTTTACTCTCATCCAAGGGTATAATCGAGTTTTCTCTACCTTTACTCATTGTTGTAATTGAATTCTTGTGTATTTTGATAATGAATATGATTAGCTAGATTGATTAAATCCATTGGGATTTCTTTATTATGTTGGCTTAGTATTATATTGTTGGACTGTTTGGGTTAGTTTTGTATTCTTCTTGCTTTCAGTCTTAATAAGATAATGCATCATTCATGAGACGTTGTGAATTGTGTGTTTAGATTGTTTTGTGTGATGGAGAAGTCCATTTGGCAATTGGAATTTTGAATAGTAAGAACTGGTTAATAATAGCTTAGAGATAAGGATAATTAACTAGCTGGATTAGGAATTAACAAAGCTTAATAGAGGCGGATTAAAGATTAATGCTAATTTAAGAATTAATCATTAGGAAGAGATTCAAACTTTAGGTTATTAGGTCTAGGAATTCGGTTATCTCGAGAGAGAAACTGAATTCGGTTAAGAATTCATCCACGGGTAGCATAATTAGACTCACCAATCCTTTATCTTTTGTTTGATTGCCAACTAGTTTAGGTTCTCTTTGGGTTTGCTTTCTTGTCTTGGTTATTTTAGTCATCAATTACTCCTGCATCTCGCTTAGAACTTAGCTTGTAGCTAATATAACAAAGAACAAAGGAGTAACTCTGGGCTTTCACTTTCTTGAGGAATACGATCTTGATACTCGCCATTAGTGCTAGACTGCATCGATAGGTACACTGCCTTAGATTGTAGCTAACACAAGTAGCACACATAAAGTTTTTGGCGTTGTTGCCGGGGAATGTTTGAAAACTCGAGTGAAATTTGCTATTTGTTAATTTAGCCATTTTTTTATTATTTATTTCTTTTTTTGTTTATACATATTTATTTAGTTAAGTTTATGATTCAAGTAGTGAATGATATGGAGGTTCAATGTTAAATTCAAACTCTTTGTATGACACATTGGAAAACGGGATCAGGAGAGTGCAAAAAATTGGGATACCTGTGCATCTTTAGAAGCTCGAGTGGAATCGTTTTGTAGGGCTACCGATCAACTCTCCACTCGTATCCTTTCATCTCAAGTTCTTTTGAATTTTGTTATGGCTTACATTTGAGTAATGATTGTCCATTGTATAGTGATGTTGCTCATTGTTCTTATAACTATGAACAAGTGAATTATACGGGAAGTTGGCCAAATGACTCGTATGGAAGCACCTACAATCAAGAGTGGAGCACTCATTTACCCTTTGGATGGAGCTTAGATGGCGAAGAACCACCAGGATTTCAGCAACTACATCAACAGCCTAATCTTGCACCATCAACTCAAGATGAAGAGTTAGTGTCGGAGGAGCTGATGATGAGGTTCATTACAAGTCTTGATGATAGATTCCAACAAATAGAGAGGATACTTGAAGATCAACAAGCCTCGATTAAGAACATAGAGCATCAAGTAGGCTGAATCTTTAAGTTACTAGCTGAAGAGCGATTGGGAACTCCATCAAACGCTACTGAATCCGAGGAACACTTGAGCGCCGTCACTTTGTGTTCAGGTGAGAATTTTTATGGTTTATCTACTATGTTTGACTATGATGCTTCTGTGCAGGACGATTTCTTGAATATGGAGATGGAACCAGAAAAGGAAGAGGCGAACATGATTCCTTTGAAAGACTATCAACAAGAACGTACAAGAAAACCATCAACATTCCTGAAGAAATTGCCCAACCGTCGATCCTTCCAATTGGTGAAACTCCAGCTTTCAAATTGGAAGAGCCCCTAGAGCATCATGACTAAGTGCAATTATACGAGGAGTGAGTCTTGCCCATCATATTGTCAGCTTACTTGATAGTCGGGAAGAGGAAGTCGACGATTATCCTTTTAAGCGGATACTTGAAGCCATTTGCTTGGAAGAAGGATGGATGGTCGTCAATCCCCATCGTTTGCTTTTCACCATGAGTCCAGCTAAGAAGACTCATCACATAAAAAAGAAGTGCTTTTGGGAGGCACCCAAACTTTATCTTTAATCTCTAATATTTTAACCTTTTGTTTTGAAACATTTTATTAGTTTTAGTTTTCATATTTTATTTAATTTTTGTTTCAGTCTCAATTTTAATTCTTTATTTTATTATTGGCAGCCACTCCTCTACCACAGACTAGCCAACGCCCTGATATACCTGCTGATGCACCTCTTTTCTCTCGGGAGCGATAGTTAGGGCAATATTAGTTCTTTCTCCTTTTTCATTTCTTATATTTTGTACACTGAGGATAGTGTATCCTTCAAGTCTGGGGTGGTGATGTTTATATACACTTGTTTCGTGTTTTTATTGTTTTGTATATGAAATTTAGATCCTTTTCTAGTGTATATATCGCATTTCATTTATCCCATCTTAGTATTTGTTTATTCTTTGTGCAATTTTTTGTAAAATTTTGAAAATTTTTTACTTTGTTTCAATGCTCTTACTATTGACTTGCTTTTGAAATCCTGTTTATGTCCATGTGATCGGGTAAAACTGATAGTGTTGAGTCTTGTGGAAGAATGTAAGATAATTAGTTTGAGTTTTGCACTAAGTTGCTTTAGTTTATCTAATTCTGTTTTGATGATTTTTGTTTGGAACCTACTCAAAAGCACACTCGTAAGAAATTGAGCCTAAATTGTAAGCATACACTTTATATGCTTGTATTTATTTCTTGTTGAGAGTGCCAATTACTGTCTTTACTTTTAGAACTTGCTCGGTAATGCTTATGAGGGCCACAAGGAGAGTTTAACACTTTGGCATGATAGAGGCACTTAGGTTTTTCATTCTAGCCAAATAGCCTTCATTCGTTTATTGATTCTGTAGATAACCCCTTCTTTCATTATTTTTTTTATCATATTCCATTACCACTTAGTTTTATTCTGCTTTGGGTTATGATTTTGCATATGAGTTGTTTTTATTGGGAATTTTTATCTTGGGAATAGCTTTGGAATCTTGTAGCAGCTTACTTCAATCCAAAAAGAAATTCACTCTATTATGTAAATGTTCTTCCCTTATGAAAAAAAGAAAAAAGAGAAAAGAAAAAAAAAAGAAAGAAGAAAAATATATGAAAAGAAGAATAAGAGGGAAATGTGATGAAAAGAAAGAAAGTAAGTGAGCTAAACATTTTGACTTGATTCCTATTTCCCACCTTGGACTACTATCCATTGTTTACCCCTTATGATTATTGTGACTTGTGTGCATGTCATGTATTTCATTGCAGAACACCATAGGTTCAACATCTTACCAAATTTACCTACCCTTACCTAATCCCCACTACAACCCTTATAAAGACCTCTTGACATGGTTGTTGACTCTTCATAAGTGGTAGGAGTAGGATTTAAGAGCAAGCATATAATAGGTAAGGCAATATTTGATGCATTTAGCGATTTAACACTATCCTTTAAACACTTTGAGTGACTTAGAGTGAATCTGGTGAGGAGTTGGTTCTGAATAATTTTGTTGAGACAGTATTTTGCGAATTATTGGCATCTTGGTTGTGATACTTGAATTGATTGCTTCGTTTCTTTTTGTTTGACTTACGCTTGTTGAGGATATGTGCAGGAGCTTTCTAACTTGTCTGTCAGTTTAAGTATTGTTCCTTAGCGGTTTAATTTTCTTATTTTACTTTTGATTGCTTGAGGACAAGCAATGAGCTAAGTATGGGGTTATTTGATGTGCGTAAAATACACATATCTAAATGGAGTTTTTAAGATTGATTTTATAGACATTTGGATATGAATTGGTCCCAACACTCACCCTATGCGTCTGTTTGTGTGCAATAGGTCCAAAAGAAGTCAAAGGATGATAAAGGGAAGAATTGGAGCATAATTGGACGTCAAAGCTGCCGAAACAAGCTAAGTACGAGCATGAGGAAGCTGAACAGGGCTGTGTTGATTTCAACACTGGCCGTGTTCCCAACACGGGCACCGACACAGTCATGTTGGGTGCATCAAACACCAATGAAAAGAAGTTCTTAAGGAGCACGGCCACGAAGAGTAACATGGCCAGGAACGCCAAATTGTGTTCCCAACACGGCCGTGTTGGTAGGCGATAGGGGGAATTAGTTAAAAGAAAGAAGAGAGGAAAGAGAAAAAGGAAAGCGGGGGGAGAACGTCCCAAACCCTAATTTTTCTCTCTCTAAGGGTTTTCTGAGCTGGAACCAAGGGAAAAGGAGACTTGGATCAAGGTTTCAATCGGATTCCCTTCAAAGATTGAAGATTGGGTGCGAGGTTCGTTGATTGGTTTTCAAATCAAGTAAGAGGAATAAGAATCGATTCAATTGGAGTAAATGGATTTGGGGCTGTTTACTCTCATCCAAGGGTGTAATCGGGTTTTCTCTACCTTTACTCATTGTTGTAATTGAATTCTTGTGTATTTTGATAATGAACATGATTAGCTAGATTGATTAAATCTATTGGGATTTCTTTACTATGTTGGCTTAGTATTATTTTGTTGGACTGTTTGGGTTTAGTTTTGTATGCTTCTTGCTTTTAGTATTCAGATCCAGATCAGCGATTGGTCACAGCTAGAAGCCATCTCGTTTCGGTTGGGAGGTCATACTTGCATGATGAGTATTCCCCAGTTCTGTATTGCACTTGGCCTCTATGACCAGGCAATCATAGAGTTAGATGACTTTAGAGGCTCCTTATATAATCCGGGAGTTTCTTTTGACAAGGAATGGGAGACCGTCTGATGCTTGCTAAACACGACTAGCAATCTATAGGCAAGTGCACCTATCGAATGTAATCTAGCTACGGCAAGTATCGATATCGTATCTTATGGAAATTGAGAAACTACTGCTACTATGCTATTCCCATTATCTAATCGATCAAAAGGTGGTGAAACTTAGTAACTAAAAATGATCGAGAATACAATTGAAATCTAAATTTTAAAAAAGAGAATGAGAGGTGAAGAAAGATAATAAAATGAGATAACCCAATTGGGGATCACTTTAGCTAGAAGCCATCTCGTTTCGGTTAGGACGACAGACTTGCATGATGAGTATTCCCTAGTTTGGTGTTGCACTTGGCCTCTATGACCAGGCGACTATAGTATCAAATGACTTTAGAGGCTCCTTATACAATGTGAGAGTTTCTTTTGACAAAGCCTGAGAGACCATCTCAAAGGGGGATGAGCCTTACTACTCGAGCAAGTCCAACGCATCCAACCTCTCTAATAGCCTATGCTATATTCACTGCCTGCTCGCATATACATTGACAGGGCAAAGCGAAATTTTTGGAGTGGTGACCCAGCTTGACGTATTCTATTTATGGGCGCTAAATCAAAGAAAGAGGGTAGACATGGGATATGTGTTAGCCAAGTAGTGCAAGACTGTCACGTGGGACTAGAAGAAGACTCGGATCTGTTTCGAACCTTATGTGACTAGGATTGCTAGGAGGATGGAGCTACTAGATAGAGATCTGCTGGATGAGTTAACGCTTGTAGGCGAGATGACCCCTGCTGGCCTATCTACTAGGGCCAGAATACAGACTTATTCGGTCAATAGCCGGGCTGCTCGGGAGGAGCATAGGGAGCACCCCAGACCTACAAATATTCCTAGCTCCTCCCCACCTTCATCCTTATCAGCACCTCGGCCTGCGAGATTGATGAGCTGACTGCGAGATTTGATCGAATCACTGACATGCAGGAATAGCACAAAGATAGGCTAAACAAGTTTGAGCAGGAGGTCAGAGTAATTTCCAGCATTTTGATGATACGCAGATGTGGATTCTGGATCTGCTAGATAGGCAGTTGGCCTAGGGAGACATGATAAAGGCAGCCTTGAAGAAGAATAGGACGGATGATTTTGACTTTGATGATTTTGATGAATTTTTCCCACCTCTAGCTGGCAATAATGCACATCTTCCAGTAGCACCACCTCCACCACCACCAACCCAGCAAGATGAGTAGGGCAGTATCTATTTTTCTTTCTCAGTACTTAATATGTTGCTTCCCAACTCTTTTATACACTGTGGACAGTGTGTCCTTAAAGTGCGGGGTAGGTAAGCCGTTGTTATGGCTTTTCTTTTTCTTATGTTTTCCAATTGTTATTTATTGTATTATTGATGATGTATATATTAGGATACTTAGGAAGTTTATTAGCTTTTTGTTTATCTTCAAAAGATTGAGAGTTATGATTATGAGCATGAGATTTTTCCTCCTTGTTGTTTGTTGCTTTTGGAATATTATTCACTAGTTTTTAGTTTATCATAGTGCTTGGGTTAAACTAGTGTTACTTGACCATTTTTTTAAGTTAGTAATTTGAATTTGATTAGTTGTTGTGTTTTGTGTGTGAATTGATTAAATGATAATTTGATTGATGGTATTGGGACACCTTATGCAAATAAACACACTTAAATTGTGAGTTTTTGAACCTAATTGAGCACACACCATAAATGCTCCTCTCTTCTTGTTTGAATGTGCATTACATTCTTCTTATTTCTAGAATTTGATCGGTAATGCTTGTTGAGGTCATATAAATAATCAAATGTTATGAAATGATAAGGGCACTTAGGATTCACCATTGCGGCCAAAAGCCAACTTGTAGATATTTTCCATTAGTTAGCCAAATTTGAGCCTATCCAACTTCTTCATTTTTACCATTTTGCTTTATCATCACAACTTGTTAAGCCTTTCATTTGTTGATCCCTACCATATTTTTAGAATTTTTGCAATATATTCATTGAGTTGTTGGATATAGGCAAATGCAAACTATTTTGCTGGGGTTTGATTTTCTGACTTGATTTCACACATACATGCACGAGCCATCCTTTTCCAAACTTTAATATTCGACTTTGGGAGACTATTTCGCCTATTGAAGGAAGGATTACATTAGTTTAAACATCACAGAGACCATCTGATGCCTGCTAAACACGACTAGCAATCTATAGGCAAGTGCACCTATCAAATATAATCTAGCTACATATCAATATTGTATCTTATAGGAACTGAGAAACTACTGCTACTATGCTATTCCCATTATCTAATCGATCAATAGGTGGTGAAACTTAGTAACTAAAAATGATCGAGAATGCAATTGAAAGCTAAATTTTAACAAAGAGAATGAGAGGTGAAGAAAGATAATAAAATGACTTAACCTAATTGGGGATCACTTTAGATAGCCGGCTTATAGACAATAAATTATGAATTGATTGATTAAGAATTGTGATCTATGGATAATTTTTTGAATGAATTGGCCTCTCTCGAGAGTTAACCAATTCCTAATCCTAAAGATCTAAAGCTGGAATCTCTTCCTAATTATCGATTTTAGAATAGCATTAACCTCTAAATTACTACTACTAAGAGTGTCTAGTTCTTATTCAAGTAAGCTATTACACCTATCTCTAGGATGCAAATCACCTAATTACTCAAGTAGTTGTCCAAACTAAATAATTTCTCAATTACAAAAGAGTTCTCAAATTGATTCAACAATGAAGAAGAAATAATAGATTTTAGTATACTTGAATGAAAACTACAATCTTAAATCAATAATCCAATCATTTAAGCACAAAGCAAGCCTAGCATGGCTAAAGATCGCCTCCAAATGCATTTGCTAGAATTAGTTACACATGTTCATGATTAAACTAAAATAGGAATTGAATACAAAGTAGACAAGAATTGAAAAGAAAATGAACACCCTTTTCTCAACTGGTAAGATGTTATCCTCTCTTGAATAACTCTGTATCAAAACTCCACAACTCGAATCTCTTTCTTCTTTCCTTTAAATCTTCGATCCAATCCTTAAGAGCAGCTATCTTGATGATGTTGAAGTGGAATTCGTCTCTATTTTCCTCTTCTTGATCGTCTAGAAGTTAGCTCTAAGGGTCTATCTTGAATACTTCAAAGTTCTCTTCTTTTTCTCTCTACACGACTCCCTCTTTCTTTCGTTTTCTTTTCTTTTAACTTAGGTTTCAGGATTCAACACGGCCCGGACTTGGGCTCTGCTAGTCAACACGGCCTAGATCCATGCCGTGTTGATCTAAAAGTGTACTTTCGGCCTTCTCCAGCACGGCTTGGATTTGGGTTGTGCTGCTCAGTATGGACATGCTCTTAGGTCGTGTCACTCTCAGAAACCATATTGTAAATCGCTTCTTTTCGCCCCTAGGTAAGGCATTTCAGCATGCCTTCTAACCCTAACCATTCTCCTCAGCACGCCTTCTAACCCTAACCATTCTCCTCAGCACGGTCGTGTGGGCAAGGCGTGTTGAACAGTCTAACGCGCTCGATTCATCCATTTCTTTCCGATTCTAGTCCGATTTCTCTCTAACGTAGATGATGTGCCTAGAAAAACACCTGAGACACAAAGGAAACTAAAACAGGGTGATTCTAATACAAAAATACATAAATTGCTCTAAAAATAACTCAAAATCAAGCATGCAAATATATGTAAAATTAAGGATATCAAATCACCCTATACATAAGCTTTTGCTTGTCCTCAACCAATCAACTGTTTAGATCATAGGCTTGCAACCAACCCTCCTTAAAGTTCATGAATTGGATTACAATTAAGCAACATTCAACCTACCCCAAATTACAACTCAAGCAAAAACTAAATTAGCAATCTAAACATGAGTAATTATCATGCTAGTGGATGAAGAAGTTAAATAGTACATCCAACATCAAATATTCAAGAAACCATATGCCTCACAGGGGATCTCTCTATGCACTCGGTGTTTAAAAGGTAGTCATCAATCTTTTAAAGCAATTATATTCAACTTACTTACCATAGGCTTGCTGATAAATCTAATCTCCACTATTGCAAACAATCAAATATCACAATCAAAGGGTCTTTATAGGGGTTATAATGGGGCTTAGGTTTAGATATGGAAAATTTGGGAGTGAGGTGTAAATAATTTCTGGACTTTTGCAATGCCTCCCCCAAATTTAGCTCAAAAAGGACTAAATGCCAAACAGAGGTAATTGATAGGCTATTTTATAGCTACAATCTAAGGCAGTGAACCTATTGATGTAGTCTAGCACTAATGGCGAGTATCAAGGTTGTATTCTCGGGAAAATGAAAACCCAGAGTTACTACTTCATTCTTTGTTATCTAACCTAAAATATATGATCGATGAGTTCTTAAATTTACTAAGAACTGGAAATTGAGTTCTAGATGAGATGCAAGAATGAATAAATAAATAAAACAATCAAGACAAGAAATGCAAACCCAAAGGGAACCTAAACTAGTTGGCAATCAAACAAAAGATAACAGATTGATGAATCCAATTATGCTACCCGTGGATGAATTCTTAACTGAATTTAGTCTCCCTCTTGAGATAACCGAATTCCTAAACCTAAGAACTTGTCAAAAGAAACTTCCGGATTGTATAAGGAGCCTCTGAAGTCATCTGACTCTATGATTGCCTGGTCATAGAGGCCAAGTGCAATACCGGACTGAGGAATACTCATCATGCAAGTCTGACCTCCCAACTGAAACAAGATGGCTTCTGGCTGCGATCAGTCCCTGATCTAGGTCTGAAGGAAGAAAGTAGAGGTAAACTCAAGCATGAGCTCCCTATAATTAGGCTCCACAATGCCGAAACAGGCCTCAAACAGTGGAGTCTGAAGTATCTCTCGAACCTTAGTGGCTAGGCTGACTGTCTCCAATGTCTGCTAGTCGATGCATCTCCCATGGCCTAACTGCTTGTGTCGCAGCTATTAGTAACGAGCCTCATGAGTGGGCTCTGAAACTGTAAAAGTCCATGTCATGCAGGAGGTGGAGGTGGAGGTGGAGCTCTAGGTGCAGGTGCAGGTGCAGGTGGTGCAACTGGTGCAAGTGGAGATGGGCGGATTGTGTCTGAATGCCTTCTCTTATAGACACCCACCTTCCGAGTCTCTCTCACCGCTCAGCCATAGTGCCTACATGGAAATTGATCAAACTATTGCCAAAACCGTAATTCTTGCACTAAAGAGACAATTATTCCAATAACAACAATAGTTTAATAGCAATACAACATTAATTTAACATGTTTTCAGCACACTTGCATTAGCTAATCCTAATTCAGCAGCATAATGACTAATTCAAAATTCAGCAAATTCAACTATATTAAACAACGGTAATCGGGCAATTCAAATGTAGAATAAAAGAAATCCAGAATATAAACAATAGTAACTAATAAAGCAAAATAAATAATAACAGCAAATCAACATTAAGGAAGAATAAGAAATTTGGTATTTTTATTTATCTTTGTATCTTTTATCTTTCAAAAAATCGAACTTAGGAAAGTGCTTTTGCTTTACAAGTATATGTATAGAAAGGTTTATTTAGTTTCTCTATGCTTACTGTAACTAGTTATTTCGATTTTCTACTAGCGGCTATTCACATATTGTCCATTGACTACGCCTTTCGGCCTGATCTTAGGCCCTGACTCACCCTCGTGGACTAACCTTGCGGAGGAACCCTTAGGTTTTCGAGGCATTCGATTCTCACTAATGTTTGCGTTACTCAAGTCGACATTCTCGCTTCCACATCCTCCACAGTTTCGATTTATTTTCAAATAGTCCATTTACTTATATATCAGATTTACGCCTGCATAAGAACCCTTTCATTTTCATTTACGTTTGAAGGGAGACACTAAAAATAAGAAACAAAATCAATAATTTCAAAAACAATTAACTAAATTAGAGAAAAGAGTAAAATAACATACTACAACGAAGTATTAAACAAAGTTAAGGAAGAAACTTACTTGATTTGCTGGAAAAACACTTTAAAATTGAAAGAAAAGAGGGAGAGGATTTCAACCTATAAATGCGAAGAAAGAGGAGAGTGAAAATTTTGCTAGCTACGATATAGCGCAACCTATATTAAACAAAGTCGACATTCTCGCTTCCACATCCTCCACAGTTTCGATTTATTTTCAAATAGTCCATTTACTTATATATCAGATTTACGCCTGCATAAGAACCCTTTCATTTTCATTTACGTTTGAAGGGAGACACTAAAAAAAAGAAACAAAATCAATAATTTCAAAAACAATTAACTAAATTAGAGAAAAGAGTAAAATAACATACTACAACGGAGTATTAAACAATGTTAAGGAAGAAACTTACTTGATTTGCTGGAAAAACACTTTAAAATTGAAAGAAAAGAGGGAGAGGATTTCAACCTATAAATGTGAAGAAAGAGGAGAGTGAAAATTTTGCTAGCTATGATATAGCGCAACCTATATAGACGTTGAGGCTAGGACACCCATGTTCTAAGCCATGCTGGTTAGCAAGGCTAATCTCCCAGCACGTGTTGGTCGTGGAAAATGTGTTGTCAACACGGTTTGGGTGCCCAGAACACGGACGTGTTGCCTAACACGGTCGTGTCCACAAACCGTGTTACTCTCGGAAGACGTGCTGAATTCTAATTTTAGCTCAACACGGTTTAGTTGCCCACAACACGGGCGTGTTGTATGGCACAGGTGTGCTCATGGGCCATGTTGAGCTACCAAAACCATGCTAAAACTCAGAATTCATTTCAAGCACTTTTTACGCGTAATTTGCTACAATTTTCAACAGTCAAACATTCAAGCTATCTTCCACATATCTCTGAACACTCAAATGGCATATAAAACTCAAAAATTCAATAAAAATTAAGAATAAACTAGAAAAATAATGTTCCAAAACTAATGATCAAAATGTCCAAAAACATAAAATACAAGTTGGGGGGCCTCCTAAAACTGCTTCATTTTCTCCCCGAGTCATTTAGTTGGACTCATAATGCTTGAGCTACTATTGTTGATATAGTACAAGGTTGACTCGCTCCTCGAGCTTCGATAAGTCACAATAGTAATGCTTCAACCTATGCCCATTAAGCTTGGAGTTTCCTTTATCTATATGGTACAATTCCACTGCGCCATATGGGAAAACTTGTTGGACGATGAACGGTCCTGACCAATGGCTCTTTAGCTTCCCAGGAAAGAGTTGGAGCCATGAGTTATATTATAACACACTATCCCCAACATGGAACTCCTCGGTGCTCCTTAGCCTCTTGTCATGCCACTTCTTGGTATGCTCCTTATAGATTAAAGAGTTACCATATACTTGGTTACGCCACTCTTCCAACTTGTTAAGCTGCCATTATCTATGTTTACATGCATCAACAACATCAAAATTGAAAGTTTTGAAATCCCATAATGCTATATGCTCAAGTTCAATAAGCAAATGGCATGTTTTCCCATAAACTAGCCTATATGGTGTAAAACCAGTTGAAGTACGATAGGCCATCCTAGATTCCCATAAGGCATCATCTAGCTTCTCCACCTAGTCCTTCCTACTCACTCCTATAGTTTTCTCTAAAATTCATTTCAAACCCCTATTAGTGACCTCCACATGCCCACTGGTTTGTGGGTGATAGGGTGTAGAAAACCTGTGTGATACACCATACTGTTTAAGCACCTTTTCTAACTAGGCATTACAGAAATGAGTCCCCCTGTCACTAATAAGAGCTGTAGGTGTCCTAAATCTAGCAAATAGTCTTTTGAGGAATCTTGGAACTACCCTGGTATCATCAGTGGAAAAAGCTTGCGCTTTAGCCCACTTAGAAAAGTATTCAATGGCAACCAAGATGTATTTATTGCCATAGGAGGAAGGGAAAGGTCCCATGAAGTCGATGCCCCAAACATCAAAAACCTGAACAAATGCTCTAGCATCCTTAAAGATCGTCGGCCAGTAGAATGCAGAGCCTAGTACCTTCCTAGCTGTGTGATTCGCAGCTTGATGACCTCCCGTTGGTCTTTCATGGCAATGCCTCAAAATCTGGAGGATTTCCTCCCCATGTACACATAGCTGAATAACATGATCTGCATAAACTCTAAACAAGAAAGGGTCCTCTAAAGTGTAGTATTTCAATTCAAAAAAGAATTTCTTCTTTTGCTGTAATGTCATACCCTTCAGAATGACTTCAGTAACTAGATAGTTTGTAAAATTAGAAAACCAAGGGATATCAGAATTAACATGAATTGAGCATAGGAACTCATCCAGAAAATTATCATCAATCGCACTTTCATCAAGCGGCTCCAAAGTTGGGCTTTCTAGCCAAGAAAGGTGGTCTGCCAATAAATTCTCAACACCTTTCTTATCCTTGATCTCAATATCGAACTCCTGCAATAACATAATCCAACGAATAAATCTATGCTTTGCATCATTCTTGCTAAACAAGTACTTGAGTGGTCAATGGTCCGTGTAGACCACAGTCTTTGATAGCACCAAATAAGATTTGAACTTGTCAAATGCAAAAATAATAGCCAGAAGCTCCTTTTTAGTGGTGGTATAGTGCTCTTGGGCATCAGTCACTGTCTTGCTAGCATAGTAAATTGGTTGGAACTTTTTGTCTCTCCTCTGTCCTAAAACAGCTCCAACTGCAAAATCACTATCATCGCACATAAGCTCAAATTGCAGCTCCCAATTAGGTGAAACCATAATGGGGGCTGTGGTTAATTTCTCTTTCAACAACTCAAAAGCTTGCAAACAATCATCAAAAATTAAAAAAGGTACATCCTTTACAAGTAATAGAGTTAAAGGTCTAGCAATCTTAAAGAAGTCCTTAATAAACCTCCTATAGAACCCTGCATGACCTAAGAAGCTCTTAACAACCTTAACTGAACTAGGTGGGGGTAATTTAGCAATAGTATCCACCTTGGCCCTATCGACCCTATCCCCTCATATGAAATTTTGTTTCCCAGCACTATACCCTCCCTAACCATAAAATGACACTTTTCCCAATTAAGAATTAGGTTAGCATCTACATAATGCTCAAGCATGCATTCTAGATTGTGTAAATAGTGAGTAAAGGAGTTACCAAATACAAAAAAAATCATCCATAAAGACCTCCATGGACTCCTTATCATATTGTGGAAGATCACCATCATACACCTTTGAAAAGTTGCAAGTGCATTGCACATCCGAATGGCATCCTGCTATAAGCAAACGTATCATAGGGGCACGTAAAGGTTGTCTTCTCCTGGTCTTCAGGTGTAATGGGGATATGGAAGTAACCTGAAAAACCATCTAGAAAACATTAAAACATATGCCCAGACAACCTTTCCAACATTTGGTCAATAAAAGGAAGGGAAAAATGGTTCTTTCGAGTGGCATCATTTAGCCCCCTGTAATCTAGACACACTTGAAAGCCCGTTACCATTGTGGTTGGTATAAGCTCGTTCTTCTCACTTTTAACCATAGTCATCCCTCCCTTCTTGGGAATTAACTGCACAGGACTAACCCATGAACTATCAGATGTATGGTAAATCAGACTTGCATCAAGAAGTTTAATTACCTATTTTTTAACCACTTCCTTCATGTTCGGGTTCAGTCTGCACTATGGTTGCACCACTGGCCTGTAGCTATACTCCATAAGGATCTTGTGCGAGCACTAGCTAGGACTAATCCCAAGAAAGTGAGCAATTTTCTAAGCAAACGCCTTTTGGTACTTCCTAAGAGAGACCAAAGTCATCTCCCTCTCTTCGGGTGTAAAATCTGCTCCTAGGATGATATGCATCCTGTTATTGTCATCTATATATGCATAATTGAGGTGCTTTGGGAGCTCTTTCAACTCAAGGACTGGTGGTTCCTTAAGTGATGGCCTCAATTTCTGCACATATAGCCTGTCAATCTCAACAAACTTATCAGCATTCTTGCTTGGTTCATTAGCTAACAAAAATGCAAGCTGCTCCAACATACTCTCATTAGATAGCTCATGCTCATCCTCTGCCTGCAAGGCAACTTGTGAGGGATAATCAAGCAATATTTCTTTCAACTATGTATGAATATTTTCTTCCCACATAGTCCACCTATTCATGGTTAGATGAAGAAGAGGAAGCAAACATACCTCTTGATATACAGTTACTACTGTAGTGCGGGCCACTACAAAACTCCTAGCTTGCCTGAGCTGCTTGGACATGCATCTGGAGTTGATTGTGCTTCTTGGATAATAACTCCACTTGAGCTGCCAAGGTTACAGTGGCATCCAACTGGTGTACACTCCCTTGACATCCCATCGTACTCCTAATAGTGTGCCACTGGTAATTATTTGTGGCCATCTCCTCAATTAAGCTTTAAGATTGCTCTGGTGTCTTGCTACTTAAAGAATCACCTGCAGCTACATCTACTATTTGCATAATAGCCAAATTCAAACCATTATAAAAAGTTTGTACCTATAACCAGATTGGTAGTCCATGGTGTGGGCAACATCGCAATAGGTCCTTGTACCTCTCCCAAGTTTCATACATCGACTCATCGTCAAACTACAAAAAAGAAGATATATCATTTCTGAGTTTAGCAGTTTTCGAGGGAGGAAAGTACTTAAACATGAAATTCTCTGCTAAAGAATCCCATGTATTGATAGTGTTAGGAGGTAGTGACTGTAGCCACCATTTTGCTCTATTCCTCAAATAAAATGGGAACAAGCGGAGACAAATTGTGTCGTCTTTTGTCCCATTAATCTTGAAAGTACTACAAATCTCCAAGAAACTTGCTATATGTGCGTTAGGATACTCATCAGGCAAGCCTCCGAACTGAACCATTTGCTGCACCATTGGAATCACATTAGGCTTTATTTCAAAATTGTTGGCGGCAACAACAGTTCTCTTAATGCATGTTCGCGTCCCCTCCAGCGATGATTTTGTAAAATCATACATTGTTCGGTTATTGTCATTATTGTCGTTGGCATCTGCCATTTTTACTGTAATGTTTTCCGATTCACTCTCGTGTACGACATTCTCAACCTGAGTCTCCTCCTCCTCTACGTTCAATCGCTTCTTTAATTGCCTGAGGGATCACTCTGGTTCTAGTAGAAGGTCTACTAAATTAGGATTGGACCTCCTGGTCATAAACTACCTGAAACAATTGATAATCAACAACTCAAATGAATAAGATAATAGAATTGAACAAAAATAAATAAATAATAATGAATAAATGGCTAAATTAAGAAGAACACATAGTTCACAATATTTCTCAAAACAAAGTCCCCAGTAATGGCGCCAAAAACTTTATGCGTGCTAAACACGACTAGCATGTGGGAATATGGAAAGTAAAGAGGAAAAGGCATGAACAGAAGAATTGTGTAAAATAAGTGAATTTATCTAGTTGAGGCTTTCTTGATTGAGAAAAAATGATTCCTTCTAGACACCTTAAATCCGTCAAGCCTATACGAGTAGTGAAGAACTATAGAGAGCTGTGCTTGGTTATTGACCAACGGAAACCAATTCTTCCTCTTGCACTAAGTAAGATACTTACGACTTAGAGGAAAAAGGGTAAGAAGAATTACATTTAAGCAATTGAGATCGCCCTTATAAAAGAAGATACGCTCTATCTATTATAGAAAGTACCGGCGGTATAAGACACTTCCCTTAGCCCCTTGGGAGCATATCTAACTTACGCAGGATTGATATGTCCCCTCAGTCATAACTCTCCCTTGTGGGTAATAGAGATAACCCCAAATATCTCTATACTTTTCCGGTATAGAGTTGGGCGCAAACCCATTCGCAACCAACATTGCCTTCGCACTCCGCTCAACTATGAGTTGAGCCCAAGAATGAACTCCATCTGTTCCGGGTCAACATTGATCCTCTAAGTATCGACTAAATTCCTACAATTAAGGATGTCCCTTCAGGCATCCTCAAGGATAAGAGAGTAGGGTAATTGGGGTATCTCAACTGACTCTGCTTCGGGGGCCAAAACCGGCGGTATTTCAACCGATGGAGCTACCGGCGGAGCATCGTTGGCAGGAAGAACTGGCACCGAACTAACTGGCACCTCGAATACGGCGGGCGGCACCCCCCGGGCTAGGTGCCCTTATGAAAGGTTGCTCACCTCTTGCTCTGGATGGGGCATCATAGAATTAGAAGCAAGGGATGAGTCCTGGACAGAAAGGAATGCCACTATTGTAGTTGTAAATACAAGCCCAACTAAGCATCCTAGAATTGTGAAAAAATTAGATATGGCCCGAGCGGCTAGAAAGAACGCGATCTTCGACAACATTCCTTGAAAGCAATCAACAAAACCCACTAGAAAATATATGCATAAAGATATTGAAAGAACACATAAAATCATAGAGAACAGCCATCAGACCAGATTTTTCATAAAATTGAGATTCTTTCGTTTCATTCCGTATCAGAAAGGGGCCTCAGGGCTTCTTTATTAAAAAAGAGGGAGTGATGGAGGAAGGAAGAATGGAAAAGGGGGTCTGAAAAGCCCTCACTTTATTGATGGGACATTTTAATCCCCTTTTCCTCTCACACCCCCCTGCATTTTGGTTCAGGGTTAAACACAAGGATCTTACTTCTAACCAATCTCTAGATTTTTCATTTATCTGAACGGGTCTTATAAGAAAATAGGATTCCATATTGAGCTCCAAATATATGTTATAAGGATAGGATGGCTCCTACTAGCTCTCCCCCCTACGAATCGCACGTGCGAGTTCCCCCGCATACAGCTCAAGTGGCGAAGGCCCTTTCATTCGTGCTTGGTAAGTGCTTCGTTGTAGCCAAGCTTACTGCTAGCCTATCAGCTAGAGCCAAGCTTCGACCGTGATTGCTCATTGCTTCTGGCCGCCTTAGTCCATCACCCGAGATCTAAGTCAGCACCGGAAAAGATACTCTTGATTCCTTGTAGCCGGGTCGGTTTGGAAGCAAGCTACCTGTCGCCTATCTTACCCTTTTTCTCTAATAATAAGGTAAGCCCCAAAAGCCCCTTCCTTCAATCGGGTTGGTGAGCCTTCACTTTTTGGATTATCTTCTACCCAATGCGGTATCCTCCCATTTCTTGGCTCCTATTGGGTTTACCTTGTGTACAGGTCGACCCAATGGCAGGAAGAAAAGGTGATCTTATCCTATACTTTGGGGATCCCTTTCCTACCCAACTCCTCATTTAGGGTCATGATCGCCAAGTCCTCTAACTTTACTTGGATGCTTATGCAAGTACAACTAAGGCAGTGAACCTATCGATGCAGCCTAGCACAATGACAAGTATTAAAAATATTGCATCCCTTGAGATAGTGAAATCCTAGAGTTACTACTCATTCCATGTTATCTAGCCTCAAACTAATAATGAAGGTTTCTAAATTTACTAATGACTGAAGGCTAAATTCTAAATGTAATGCGAAAGTGAATGAGAAAAGGGAATAATCAAGACAAGAAAGCAAACCTAAAAAGGACCTAGACTAATTGGCAAACAAACAAAGGATAACGGATTGTTGAGTGTGATTATGCAACCCGTGGATGAATTCTAAACTGAATTCGGGTTCCCTCTCGAGGAAACTGAATTCCTAAACCTAAAAAACCTAAAGTTAGAATCTCTTCCTAACAATTGATTATCAAGTTAGCCTTAAACTTTAATTCACCTCTATTAAGCTTTGTTAATTCTTAATCCGGTAAATTAATTGACCTTATCTTTAAGTGAAAATTAACTTGTTCTTATAATTAAATTTCCAAATTCTATTAGAATTTCTCAATTGCTAAAAGAATTCTATGAACAGTAGTCAACACATTTAATGTAAAGAAGACTGGATTTATATTATTAATTACAAAAGAAATAAAAGAAAAAAACTCAAACAATCTTAACAAGTACAAAAGCCAACATAGCAAGGAACCCCAGTGTGTTCAATCAATCTAGCTACACACGTTCATGTCTAAAACAAATAGAAATTCAATTACAATGAAAGAATAAAGAAATCGAAACATGTACACCCTTTTCCCTAGAATTAGATGAACAGCTCAAAGCCTTGATCTATGATATGCATTGTTTTACACATGTTTATATGCCCAATTACTTCCATTTTTATGCATAGTTATCTTGTTTTATGCCAGAATCACCTATTTTTTGGTTCCTTTCATGTTTCAGGTGATCATCGATGGACATTATCAGTATTTGAGGGAGATACATGCAAATACGAACCAGAATCCATCAAAATTGAGCAAGGGCTACCATTTCAAGGTTGAGCATGGCCTGGACCCTGGCTGTGCTGAACTATCAACACTTGACCCTCAAGAGTGCCATTTTGGCATGATTTTCGAGGCCACCATGGCCTCCATCACGGCCCGTGGTGGCTCAGCACTGCTAGACTCCGCCCTTGTGATTAGCACGGGCTTGACCACAGCCGTGCTGAGACATTTATATAGGCAAATGCGAATTATTTGATAAGGGTTTGATTTTCTTACCCTAGATCTCACATGCACGCGCAAGCCACCCTTTTTTAGGCTTCGATATTTGACTTTGGGAGACCATATTTCGCATATTGAAGGAAGGATTTCAATGGTTCAAGCATCACATTAAAGATCAAGCGTGGGTTTTGAGGCAAATCAAGAGGCAATTTAGGAGTTCAACTGCATTGTAGATTCAGATTTTGAGCTGTCTATGCAATTCGAAGGAAAAGGGTGCATCTGTTTCATTTTCTTTATTCTTTCATTATTATTGAATTCCTAGTTGTTTCTGACATGAACATGTGCAGCTAGATCAATTAAACCTATTGGGATTTCCTTACTATGTTGGCTTAGTACTAAATTGTTGGATTGTTTGAGTTCCTTTTTCTATTCTTCTTGCTTTCACTATTAATAAGATATCGCATTATTCATTAGACGTTGTGAATTGTGTTCCTTAGATTACTTTCTGTAATTGAGAAATTCATTAAGTAATTGGAATTTTGAATAGCAAGAACTGGTTAATGATCACTTAGGGATAAGGGTAATTGACTAGCCGGATTAAGAATTAACAAAGCTTAATAGAGGCGAATTAAAGCTTAATGCTAACTTAATAATCGATAGTTAGGAAGAGATTCCAACTTTAGGTTCTTAGGTTTAGGAATTTGGTTATCTCAACAGGGAGACCGAATTCAGTTAAGAATTCGCCCATGGGTAGCATGATTGGATTCATCAATCCGTTATCTTTTGTTTGATTGCCTTTGGGTTTGCATTTCTTGTCTTGATTTATTTTATTCATTCTTGCATCTCATTTAGAAATCAATTTCCAATTATTAGTAAATTTAGAAATCATCCATCATATATTTTAGGTTAGATAACAAAGAACGAAGTAGTAACTCTAGATTTTCACTTTCCCGAGAATACGACCTTGATACTCGCCATTAGTGTTAGACTACATCGATAGGTCCACTTCCTTAGATTATAGCTACATAATTAGCCTCTCAATCTACACTGTAAATGATCTCCAAAATTCCTATTGAATTGCTCTAAAACTCCTCTTCAATCTTCAATTGAATCCTAAGAGTCATGAATTTGACATCAAAAGGTGGAATCAGTCTCTTGGAAGCCGCCTCGGGATGTTTGAAATGCGTCTAGAGAAATTACAGAGAATGATGAAGAGTCAAAATCGCGGCGCCTTTTCTCTTTACTGTCTCGTTCAATTTTATACTGCGCGCCAACACGGGCATGTTCACAGCTCGTGCTCCTCAAAATGGGCCATGTCTAGGCCGTGTTGGTCTCTAAATGATGAAATGAATTGAATCTAGCAAGCACGTGTTATGGCCCATGTTAGCCAACACGGGCCGTGCTTTGGGGCGTGTTTGCCTCGAGAACCATGTTACTTCAAAGTGCTTAGCTACACGGGTCGTGTTGACTTCCTAAAAGTCAATCCAAGGTCAAACACTTCTGATTATGTCTGTTTACGCCTGGAATTTATCTAAAATTGCTCGAACACTAATGATGGACCTATAAAATATCTTGGAAGACAAAAGGACATAAAACATAGATGATCTTAGAATAAAAACACAATAAATGCTAAGAAAATGCACAATAATATGCAAGCAAATATGTGTAAAATTTTGCACATCATTATTCTCGCATAACTAGCCCATATTATTGTATAATTGGCCGCTAGAACTCCTAACTCAAAATGGAAGAGAGTGAGTCTAGAAAAGAGAGTCTGACTTGCATGTGTTAAGCATAATGCTTTCTATTCTCTTTCTCTGTTTATCAATCTTCCTGCCAAAAAGAATACATATCAAGTAACTCGAATAAAAACCTTGCTACTTTCTTATAGTGTGACATACGGATATCCTATGTAGAAAAGTTTGAGAAAATTCAGGAAAAGAACTAGAAGAAGAAAAGTAGCCAACAAGCCTTACACGAGGAGTTCCAATTGTTGTATTTCCTAAAGAAAATAGAGGTTCTTGACCATCCATTGGAAGGTTAAGAGTGAAAACACAAGGCTTTTCAAGCTGGAGAAGAAAAATGAGAAATTGAACCATTAGTTTAGTATGGTGGGGTAGGGACTAACAAGCCATTAAAGGTAAGTAGGTCTAGACCAAGCCAGAGGAAGATAGCGAGCTAAGTAAGGGTGGTAGGTGAAAAAAGATAAGCAATATGAGAAAAGAGCAGAGCTGATGTGTAACACCCCCATCACATGTTAACCAATAAACATTAGCCAGGAAGCATACAAGCGTCGTAGAATATATACTACAGGTAGATAGGTCAATATGTAGGTTGTTAAGAATCCAAACACAAGGTTATTAACATATAAACATATGATTATACTTAAACATCATTTAACAAGTATTACAAACATCTTCTTATGCCTTATAAGGCATACTTCCATATATATCACATAACGCATACAAAAATGCATCGGGAGGAGACTTCACAAACCGGCCCAACTTGACGAATCGCTAAAAGCTAGACTTCGCATACAACCAACGGATGCACTACTATTTACAAACCTGAAAAGAAAAGTTTTGGAGAGGGGTGAGCCTCCGAGCTCGGTAAATAAATAATCAACATAATCTATATCACATACACTTAATACAATTTCCACCCAATCACATAACTTTCCATGATATTCATAGTTTAGGTATAAAGTCATACCATTCTACTCAATTCATTACAACCATCATAGAAGAAATACAATTCAACAATTATGGTTAGTTCTCACGGCTTGTGGATCCCCTTTAATGTGCTGCTCCACCTCATCCTCACATATCACACACGTAAGCTGCTCCGCCTCATCTCACATTATACACTTTTATAGCCTCTCTAGGCTTTAGCCTCCCAAGGCTTTATATATATATCTTTTTTTTTTCATAGGGGAATCCACCATTCACATGCACATATACACTTAACATCACAATTCAATCATTTCACTTATATCATATTTCAGCAATAACAATTGTTCCACTCAACACCAATCATTTCCATCTCAGTCATTCAAACATAAACAATATTAAGCAAACGCAACCATTTGCGAAACATTTGATTAAATATATGAACATAGCAAATATTAACTATTTACTTACTCAAAATATACTTATTCTTTTGGCATATAAGAACCTCCTTTCTCCACAACTTCCTTTCCAGGCCTTTGAGTACCTGTCAACACATTCATCAATTCACATTTCATGCATATTACAAATATTCATGTAAATGCGAGTTCTAATGCATTACAAGATCATCCCCTCTCTAATTCATAGGTCTAACTCTTCCTCTAAGACTCTCAATTACTGTTTTAATATCCTATAAACATTTCCCATCTAGTTAAATACCAATTTAACTCAAATTAACATCAATAAATTGCATAAAACTAATCTCCAACATTTCTGTTTTCTAGACAGAATTTAGTACCAAGGTATATTTATTGCTGGGAAAAATTGGCTTAATACAAAACTCTCATATTAAATAGAAATATCCATTTATGCGTCTAGTTTCATATCCAAGAAGAATTACTCAATTCCGACTTCTATAGATTTAATTATTTTCAAATTACTGAGCAAGGGTCATACAGCTAGTTGTACCCGAGCAGCAATCTGTTTGCTCAATTTAAGCAACCAAAACGGCAAAAATAGCAAAATCACAAAACTACAAAGTTATAGAGGACTCTTTAAACTTTCCATAGACACCAATTATGCTTAATTTGGACTTATATAACCCATGTTATGCCTAAAATACAGAACATCAAGGTTGCTGGAATTTTGACAGTTTTCTATCTTAACATACTTAAACTTAAATCAAGCTTAATCTTTATGCAATCATTCAATACTCTACTAATTCATGATAATCAGACCTTTAATTAATCAATGAGAGCATCAACTGAAGTTTTTCCAATTTGTAATCAAGAACCCTAATGACAAATTAATAACACTCAAGTAACAACTTACCAATTTCAGCTTTTGGGTTGCTAATATGCTTAAATCCTTTAGCTTTAGCTTGGCTCCTTCAATAGTTGGCAAAATCCTATCTTAATCTTAAGTTTTTCTAGGTATTCCACTCCTCTCTCTTATTCCAAATTTTGTGTTTTTGACCATGTACGAATTTTAGAGAAATGAAGAGGTAAAATGAGCTTACTCATGGTTCCAATTTCCAATATTCCTCTCTTAATGCCACCACCTACTAAACTATTTTTATCACCCTAAATCAATTCTTACTAACCATATATAGGTACTAACTTTTAATTATATCTTTTAAGTCCAATCTATTTACCCAACCTTCAACTATTGGTTCAATTAAGTCTTAAGGCTTAATACACATAACCCAAGTACTTAATCAACTTATCTAAATTAATAATCTAATATCATGCTTCTTATTCTCTACTTATAATTAATATATATATGTTCTCATAAAATAAAAATATCATTGATATACCATCATATGCCTAATGATTAAATGTAAATGCACATAACATGGATGATGAGAAAATGCAGGCGTTACAACTCTCCCTTCCTTAAGAAATTTCGTCCCGAAATTTTAACAACTCACCAACATTACAATGGAATAGATGCGGATACTTCATCTCATATGCTCTTCTACTTCCCAAGTTGCTTCTCTTGGTGAATGATGACTCCACTTAATTTTGACCATAGGAATGTCTTTATTTCTCAATTTCTTAACCCTTGATCAAGAATTTCTATCGGTTCTTCCACATATGTCAACTTTTCTGTGATTTCTATCTCTGGCTCTGGAATGATATGACTAGGATCTGATCTATATCGCCTCAACATAGAAACGTGAAAAACATCATGAATAGAAGACAACTCTGTAGGTAATGCTAACCTATAAGCCAATGGTCCAACTCTTTCAATAATTTCATAAGGTCCTACATACCTCGGACTCAATTTCCCTTGTTTACCAAACCTTAATATTACTTTCCATGGTGATACCCGCAAGAAAACTTTATCACCCACAATATATTCCATTTCCCTTCGATGCAAATCAGCATAACTCTTTTGTCTGTCCTGTGCTACTTTCAAATTCTTTTTAACTATCTCTATTTTATCCACTATTTCTTGTACCAATTCTAGACCTTCAAGCTGTCTTAAACCTTCAACATCCCAGCATACTGGACTTCTACATTTCCTCCCATACAAAGCTTCATAAGGAGCCATACCGATACTAGAATGAAAACTGTTATCATAAATTCCATCCCGTGGTATGTAATCATCCCAGTTACCCTTGAACTCAAGTGTGCAAGCCCTCATCATATCTTCTAATGTCCGAATAGTTCTTTCCGATTGCCCATCCGTTTGAGGATGAAAAGTCATCTTGAAATGAAGCTTAGTACCATATGCTTTCTGCAAACTCTCCGAAACGAGAAGTAAATCTGGGATCCCTATCCGATACAATAGATATAGGCACACCATGCAATCTAACAATCTCGGAAATATACAATTCAAAGCAAGTTTATCAAGTGAATCTGTTTGCTTCACAGGGTAAGAAATGAGCACATTTAGTAAGTCGATCAACAATTACCCAAATAGCATCATGCTTGTTAAATGTACGCGGCAATCCCATAATAAAATCCATAGTAATCTTATCCCACTTCCACACAGGGTATAGATAAAGAATGAAGTTTACCTGCGGTGCACGGTGCTCTCCTTTCACTTGGCCGACATGTCAAACACTTACTCACAAATTCGCCACATCCTTCTTCATTGCTCGGCCACCAATAATAAGGCTTCAAATTTTTGTACATTTTGGTACTTCCGGGGATGCATTGCATAAGGTGCATAGTGCGCTTCATGCATGATTTCCTTTCTCAAATTTCCTACATCAGGTACACATACACGATTTCTATTCAATAACACACCATCATCTTTCAACACAAATTGTGTATTCTTTCGTTCTTGTACTCTACCCTTCATCCTTTGCAAATAAGAATCTTCACACTGTGCATCTTTAATTTTATCTCCAATCAAAGGCTTTACTTGTAATGTGGCTAACAGATCATTGTCATAAATATAAAACTTCACATCCATAGCTCTAAGTGCAACTAAATATTCTACATTGTAACAAATCATACTTGAAAAATTTTCCACTGACTTCCTACTTAAAGCATCAGCAATAACATTTGCTTTTCCAGGATGATAATCAATAGTGCAATCATAATCCTTCAAAAGCTCAATCCATCTTCGTTGTCTCAGATTCAACTCTTTCTGCGTAGGGATATATTTCAAACTCTTATGATCAGTAAATATCTGAAATGTCTCCCCGTATAAATAATGTCGCCATATCTTCAATGCATGTACAATAGCTGCTAATTCAAGATCATGTGTAGGATAATTCAGCTCATGAGGTCGTAATTGTCTTGAAGCATAAGCTATAACCTTCCCATGCTGCATTAAGACACACCCAAGTCCTTGCCTAGAAGCATCAGTATATACAACATAACCTCCATTTTCAGATGGCAATGCGAGTATCGGTGTAGTAGTAAGCCTTTTCTTCAACTCTTGAAAATTTTGATCACATAACTCCGTCCACTGGAATGGCACATTCTTCTTTAACAAAGCTGTTAGAGGCTTAGCAATAACTGAAAAATCTTTTACAAATCTTCTATAATAGCCAGCTAACCCAAGAAAACTTCGAACTTCAGAAACATTTCTAGGCGGTTCCCATTCAATAATTGCTTTAATCTTTGATGAATCTGGTTGCACTCCATGTTTAGAAATAATATGCCCTAAGAATGCAATTTCCTCCATCCAAAACTCGCATTTGTTGAATTTTGCATACAACTGTTTTTCCCTCAAAATCTGTAAAACAATTCTCAAGTGTTGTTCATGCTCTTCTGGGCTTCTAGAGTAAATCAGAATATCATCAATGAACACAATAACAAAGTGATCTAAATATGGCTGGAAAGTCTTGTTCATCAGTGACATAAAAACAGCAGGAGCATTTGTTAAACCAAATGGCATCACAATAAATTCATAGTGCCCATACCTTGTTCCGAATCTGTCTTGGCAATAGATTTCTCTTCAACCCGGAGTTGCCAATAACCTGATCTTAAATCAATTTTAGAGAACACAGTTGCACCTTTTAACTGATCAAGCAAATCATCAATTCTCGGCAATGGATATTTATTCTTCACTGTAATCCTATTCAATTGCCTATAATCAATACATAATCGCATACTACCATCCTTTTTCTTCACAAATAGAACTGGTGCTCCCCAAGGTGAAGTACTTGGCCTGATGAAACCTTTATCAAGTAACTCTTCTAATTGCTTCTTTAATTCTTTCAATTCTAATGAAGCCATTCTGTATGGTGCAATGGAAATAGGTGCAGTACCAGGGATGATGTCAATCTCAAAATCAACCTCTCGATTTGGTGGCAAACCAGGCAAATCATCTAAGAATATGTTAGGAAATTCTCCGACCCTTTGGAATGTCTAATACCCTTGGGTGACCTTAGTAGTATCTATAAAACTAATTAGATATGCTTCACATCCATTTTAATTAATCGACATGATCAACTGCTGAAATCAAACAATTAGGAATTGTCTTCCTTTCACCCACCATTACTATTTTCATTTCTCCTTGTATTTCCATAGCCATTTCCTTCGTTTTACAATCAACAATAGCATGATTTCTTGACAACCAATCCATCCCCAAAATAACATCAAACTCTCTAAGATTAATAACAACCAAATCCGCATGTAGTTTGACACTATCTACTACTACAGGACATGATCTCACTATCGTATTTCTGTGATAATACCCCCGAGGCATAGATACATATATATCATAACCTAATGCCTCTATATTAGCATGAACATGCGATGCAAAATCATGTGATATGAATGAACATGTGGATCCAGGATCAATAAGAACATGTGCATCAGAATCATGAATAGAAAGTATACCAGTAACAATTTCAGGTGCTACAAATGCTTCATTTCTAGTAGTAGCAAATACTCTAGCTTGTGCTTGTGGTTGACCAATTTGTTCTGATGGTGTTGCTGAAATAGTTAAACCTCCTCTGCCACCTCTTCCTTTGCCTCTGCCTGAACCAACTGGAATATTTTCACCAACACTACTCTGACCCATTGTATAAGATTCTCCAGCATTATTTCTTCTCATAGGACAATCTCTAGAATAATGTCCTGGCCTACTACAAGTAAAACATACTACTGGTCTAGGTCCCCAACATTCTCCAAGTATGTCTCCTGTTGCACGTGGGACAAACAGGGAGCAAACCCCTCTTGGGCTGAAACTTGTCCTCCCTCAAGTCCGGATGAATTGTATCCACCTCTACTATAAGGTACTATGGAGGATCTACTAGACTGACCACCAAACCCTCGTCCACGATAACTACTCCACGTGAATTAGAGCCTCTAAACGAAGAAATACTAATATGTCTTGGAGGATTACTATAAGCACCAATGATCTTCTTCTTTTAGCTTCCATAGTATTCCTTTCAAATGATGTTTCTTGACTCTCAAAGCGGCTTCAATTGAGGCATTGTAATTATGAGGTTTCAACGCCATTTTCTCACGAATGTCAAGCCTCAAACCCATCTCAAATTTCTTCCTTTCAGTTCTTCGGTGGCTATTTCTTCCGGTGCATACTTACATAATCTCACAAATTGAACTTCGACTCGCAACTAACATATCATTCTGTTTCAATCAAGAAATTCAAGCTTCTTTCTGTCTCTATAAATTTCGGAGTATACTTCTCAAAGTAAATTCTCTCAAGAAATCATTCCAACTCAAAGTCATTGGTCGATCTTTGCTTCTTAAAACTGTTTCCCACCAATCAAGTGCATCTTTTCTATTAAATATCATTTATAGAAGCCTTTGTTCGGATGTGCAATTAAATCTATCCAACACCCTTCTGATTTCGTAACCACTCCTCGGCCTCAGTAGGGATCAGGTAGTACCTTGAAAAACATTAGCACCTTGTTTCCTAACTCTTTCATAATTCTTATCTATCATGACCTTTTGTTGTTGAGTCCGGTAGGTGCTTGTTGTTGAGCCGCCCGTTGCATCGGAAAATCCATAAACTGTTCCATAACATTTTGTACATTCGATTGTGCGGCATTTTCGAATGTAGCTCATGCTCATCATGTTGATCATGTTCGGATGCATTTTCATGACAATGCATAGACTCTAATGACTTATCCGGGCCGATTCGCGTGTTCTCCTTGTCTCTCCATCTATATATATGAAATGCAAATATTCAGTCAAGTTCAAAGAACATATATCATATGCTTAATGATGTGCTACATGAATCTACTCCCAATGAATCTAATCCCTGCTCGATACCACTAAAATGTAACACCCCCATCACATGTTAACCAATAAACATTAGCCGGGGAAGCATACAAGCGTCGTAGAATATATACTACAGGTAGATAGGTCAATATGTAGGTTGTTAAGAATCCAAACACAAGGTTATTAACATATAAACATATGATTATACTTAAACATCATTTAACAAGTATTACAAACATCTTCTTATGCCTTATAAGGCATACTTCCATATATATCACATAACCGCATACAAAAATGCATCGGAGGAGACTTCACAAAACTGGCCCAACTTGGCGAATCGCTAAAAGCTAGACTTCGCATACAACCAACGGATGCACTACTATTTACAAACCTGAAAAGAAAAGTTTTGGAGAGGGGTGAGCCTCCATTTCGGTAAATAAATAATCAACATAATCTATATCACATACACTTAATACAATTTCCACCCAATCACATAACTTTCCATGATATTCATAGTTTAGGTATAAAGTCATACCATTCTACTCAATTCATTACAACCATCATAGAAGAAATACAATTCAACAATTATGGTTAGTTCTCACGGCTTGTGGATCCCCTTTAATGTGCTGCTCCACCTCATCCTCACATATCACACACGTAAGCTGCTCCGCCTCATCTCACATTATACACTTTTATAGCCTCTCTAGGCTTTAGCCTCCCAAGGCTTTATATATATATCTTTTTTTTTTCATAGGGGAATCCACCATTCACATGCACATATACACTTAACATCACAATTCAATCATTTCACTTATATCATATTTCAGCAATAACAATTGTTCCACTCAACACCAATCATTTCCATCTCAGTCATTCAAACATAAACAATATTAAGCAAACGCAACCATTTGCGGAACATTTGATTAAATATATGAACATAGCAAATATTAACTATTTACTTACTCAAAATATACTTATTCCTTTAGCATATAAGAACCTCCTTTCTCCACAACTTCCTTTCCAGGCCTTTGAGTACCTGTCAACACATTCATCAATTCACATTTCATGCATATTACAAATATTCATGTAAATGCGAGTTCTAATGCATTACAAGATCATCCCCTCTCTAATTCATAGGTCTAACTCTTCCTCTAAGACTCTCAATTACTGTTTTAATATCCTATAAACATTTCCCATCTAGTTAAATACCAATTTAACTCAAATTAACATCAATAAATTGCATAAAACTAATCTCCAACATTTCTGTTTTCTAGACAGAATTTAGTACCAAGGTATATTTATTGCTGGGAAAAATTGGCTTAATAAAAAACTCTCATATTAAATAGACATATCCATTTATGCGTCTAGTTTCATATCCAAGAAGAATTACTCAATTCCGACTTCTATAGATTTAATTATTTTCAAATTAATGAGCAAGGGTCATACAGCTAGTTGTACCCGAGCAGCAATCTGTTTGCTCAATTTAAGCAACCAAACGGCAAAAATAGCAAAATCACAAAACTACAAAGTTATAGAGGACTCTTTAAACTTTCCATAGACACCAATTAAGCTTAATTTGGACTTATATAACCCATGTTATGCCTAAAATACAGAACATCAAGGTTGCTGGAATTTTGACAGTTTTCTATCTTAACATACTTAAACTTAAATCAAGCTTAATCTTTATGCAATCATTCAATACTCTACTAATTCATGATAATCAGACCTTTAATTAATCAATGAGAGCATCAAATGAAGTTTTTCCAATTTGTAATCAAGAACCCTAATGACAAATTAATAACACTCAAGTAACAACTTACCAATTTCAGCTTTTGGGTTGCTAATATGCTTAAATCCTTTAGCTTTAGCTTGGCTCCTTCAATAGTTGGCAAAATCCTATCTTAATCTTAAGTTTTTCTAGGTATTCCACTCCTCTCTCTTATTCCAAATTTTGTGTTTTTGGCCATGTACGTATTTTAGAGAAATGAAGAGGTAAAATGAGCTTACTCATGGTTCCAATTTCCAATATTCCTCTCTTAATGCCACCACATACTAAACTATTTTTATCACCCTAAATCAATTCTTACTAACCATATATAGGTACTAACTTTTAATTGTATCTTTTAAGTCCAATCTATTTACCCAACCTTCAACTATTGGTTCAATTAAGTCTTAAGGCTTAATACACATAACCCAAGTACTTAATCAACTTATCTAAATTAATAATCTAATATCATGCTTCTTATTCTCTACTTATAATTAATATATATATGTTCTCATAAAATAAAAATATCATTGATATACCATCATATGCCTAATGATTAAATGTAAATGCACATAACATGGATGATGAGAAAATGCAGGCGTTACATGATGGCAGTTGGCCTGATGGATAGGTTTGCATAAGATCCTAACGAAGGATAGTTAAAGGCTAGTGGTACAGCCACAACGATGGTTGAACCCGAACATGAAGGAAGTAGTCAAAAGGAGGGTAATTAAACTTCTGGATGCAGGTTTCATTTACCTTATTTCTGACAGCTCTTGGGTTAATCTTGTGCAGGTTGTCACGAAGAAGGGAGGTATGACGGTAGTCAAGAATGAGAAGGATGAGCTGGTACCGACTATTATAGTAACTAGTTTCCGAGTTTACATTGATCGCAAGAGGCTCAATGATGCAACTCAAAAGGACCATGACGAAATGTTAGAGTGCTTATCAAGGCATGTGTTTTATTGCTTTCTTGACCGTTTTTCAGGTTATTTTCAGATTCCCATTGCACTTGAGGACCAAGAGAAAACCACTTTCACTTGCCCCAATGGTACATTCCTTACAGGAGGATGCCATTCGGTTTGTGCAATGCATCTGCTACTTTCTAGAGGTCTATGATGGTGATCTTCTATAAGATGATTGAAGAATTCATGGAGGTGTTCATGGATGATTTCTCGGTATTTAGTAACTCTTTCTCCCATTGTTTGCTTAACTTAGAGCGTATGCTTGCACGCTGTGTAGAAGCTAACCTTGTGTTGAATTGGGAAAAGTGTCATTTTATGGTGAGAGAGGGTATTGTGCTAGGGCATAAGATTTCACATGCTGGGATGGAGGTAGATAGAGCTAAGGTAGAGAACATTGCTAAGTTGCCACCCCCTAGCTCGGTTAACGTTGTTAGGAGTTTTCTTAGTCATGTAGGTTTTTATAGAAGGTTCATTAAAGACTTTTCTAATCTTGCTAGACCTTTGACTCAATTGCTTGCAAAAGATATTCCATTTATAATTTTTTGATAACTGTTTGCATGCCTTTGAGTTACTTAAAAAGAAACTAATTACAGCTCCTATTATGGTTTCACTTAAATAGGGGCTGCCTTTTGAGCTAATGTGTGATGCTAGTGATTTTGCACTTGGAGTTGTTTTAGGACATAGGATTGACAATAAGTTCCAACCTATCTATTATGCTAGCAAGACATTAACAGATGCCCAAGAGCACTATACCACTACTGAGAAGGAGTTGCTCGCCGTGATATATGCATTCAACAAGTTTCGCTCATACTTGGTGTTATCCTAAACTAACTATTTACTACGAGCTAAGTTCTAAGGGAGATGCAGGAGTAATTGATAAGTGAAATAATCAAGACAAGAAGACAAACCCAAAGGGAATCTAAATTAGTTGGCAATTAAACAAAAGATAAAGGATCGGTGAGTCTAATTATGCTACCCGTGGATGAATTCTTAACTGAATTCGGTTTCTCTCTCGAGATAACTGAATTCCTAAACCTAATAACCTAAAGTTGGAATCTCTTCCTAATGATTGATTCTTAAATTAGCATTAAGCTTTAATCCGCCTCTATTAAGCTTTGTTAATTCTTAATCCGGCTAATTAATTATCCTTATCTCTAAGCGATTATTAACCAGTTCTTGTTATTCAAAATTCTAATTGCCAAACGGATTTCTCAATCTCATAAAGCAATCTAAACATCACAATTCACAACGTCTCATGAATAATGCATAATCTTATTCATACTGAAAATAAGAAGAATACAAAACCAACTCGAACAATCCAACAATATAATATCAAGCCAACATAGTAAAGAAATCCCAATGGATTAAATCAATCTAGCTAATCATGTTCATTCTCAAAATATACAAGAATTCAATTACAACAATAAGCAAAGGTAGAGAAAACCCGATTACACCCTTGGATGAGAGTAAACAGCCCCAAATCCTTTTGCTCTAATTGAATCGATTCTTGTTCCTCTTGCTCGAATGGAAAATCAATCAACGAACCTTTCTCAATCTTTGATCCTTCAAGGAAATCTGATTGAAACGTTGATCCAAGTCTCCTTTTCTCTTAGTTTCAACTCAGAAAACCCTTAGGGAGAGAAAAATTAGGGTTTTGGGACGTTCTAACCCTAGCCTCCTCTTTTTCTCTTCTTTTCATTCTTTTAATTAATACCCCCTGTCGCCTCAAACACGGCCGTGTTCTCAATACGGGATAGTGTTCCTCGCCGTGTTACTCTCTGTGGTCGTGCTCCCTAAAATCTACTTCTTCTTTGATGTCCAACACGACCGTGTTTGTCCTCGTGTTGGTAACACGGCCCATGTTTGTGACGGTGTTGAGAACACGGCCAGTGTTGAGATCAACACGGCCATGTTCAGCTTCCTCATGCTCCTACGTAGCTCGTTTCGGCAGCCTTGACGTCCAATTATGCTCCAATTCTTTCCTTTTTCATCCTTTGACCTCTTTTGGACCTAATGCACACAAACATATGTATAAGGTGAGTGTTGAGACCAATTCACATCCAAATGTCCATAAAATCAATCTTAAAAACCCCATTTAGATGTGTGTATTTTACGCACATCAGCCCTCCATTTATCTTAAATTATAATGACTGATATAGTCACCATTAGGCTGTTGGGATTTTTTTTTTAATTCTTTTTTATCAGGTCAAATACTTGAAATGGAGCCATAACAAGAAAGACCATTCTTTATAATATAATGCTAATGCCTCAAGAAACTGGTCGAGATAGATGACAGCCCTCTCTTCCATACCGAGATCGCAATCTTCTCTTATGGCCTTCACCTCCCTCTCGGTAAGAAAATAGAACCCAAGCCCCCTTCTGATCCATTCATTTTTGAAAGCAGGGGGGATCTAGAGCTCATCCCCTTCTATTGCATAAGTTAAAAAAGCTACAAGCAAAGTACAAAAGTGGTTGCGAAAATAAGACGCTCTGGTTACCGGTGAACACTTCAAAAGGCGACCAGCTTTCTAGTTGTTACTTTATGCTGCCGTGATGAGCATAGTTTTACACATATTTGCTTGCATATTATTGCGTATGTTCTTAGCAATTATTGTGCGTTTATTCCCAGATCACCCGTATTTTGTGTTCTTTTGCATTTCAGGAACATTTATAGGACCATCATCGATGTTTAAGCAATTATAGATCAATACGTGCGAAAACGGACGAGAATTCATCAAGATCGGACAAGAGCCCGCGTTGCACACATTGAGCACGGCCTGAGTCAAGGCCGTGCTGACCATCACGGCCTGGACTCTGGCCGTGACCAACCATCGAAACTTGGTCTTCAAAACAAGGGTTTGAGCACGGTTTCCGTAGCCACCACGGCTTCCAGCACGGCCCATGGTGGCCAGCACGGGGAGCAACACGGTCATGGTGAAACCCTAGTTGGTGCGATCCACAGTCTCAGCACGGCATGGACTCCGGCCGTGCTGACCAGCACGGCCTTGAACACGGCCGTGCTGAGTTAAATATATAAGAAAAAATGAATTTTTCTTAAGAGAGAGAGGGGAAAAAGGAGTGACATAGAGCACTGGAGGCTGGTTCGGTTTCTGTACAGTATTGAGTGCAAGAGAGAGTTGCAGTGAGTAAGAATCCCGGAATCGCAAGGTTCCGAGTGCAAAACAGTAGTGGAGCAATTCAAGATGCAGTTTGGGAGATTAATCAACGTGTAGATCCAGATTTGAAGCTATTCATCCAATTCGAGAGAAAAGGGTGTACATGTTTTATTTTCATTATTCTTTCATTCTAATTGATTTCCTAGATTGTTTTAAACATGAACATGTTTAGCTAGACTGATTTAATCCATTGGGATTTCTTTACTATGTTGGCTTGATATTATATTGTTGGATTGTTCGAGTTGGTTTTGTATTCTTCTGATTTTCAGTATTAATAAAATAATGCATTATTCTTGAGATTGAGAAATCCGTTTGGCAATTGGAATTTTGAATAGCAAGAACTTGATGCAATAAAGACAAGAATTACAAATGATCCTTTAAGCTTTCAAGGAGGTCCAATGACAAGATCCAAGTCCAAAAGTATGCAAGAAGCTTTGTTGGGCTTAATTAAAGACATTTGGAGTGTTCAAACACAACAAGGCTCAGTCCAAGATTTAGGATTGCAAAAAGGATCCAAAATCATCAATTTAGTGCAATAAGTTTGGGCTGAACTCATAGGTCCAATAAGATTCATTTGAAGCCTCTTTTTTTTTATTTTCATTTTATTAGGTTTTCTCTTAAGTTATGGTGTGATTAGTTGTCTTTTAGAGTTACAAAATAGATGCACATAATTAGTCATAATTTGGAGTTACTCAATGTAAAAACAGCCAATGGATGCACATAATTAGTTGTCATTTGGGAGTTACAAAAATGAGTGACATCAATGTAAAAACAGCCACTTTTAATAAGTTTTAAGGGGAATTAAAGGGGGAAACGTGGGGAAGCTCAAAAGACATCCATTTAGGTTTCTTTGTCTTGTTTTGGCTATAAATATCAAAGCCAAATTCATTTGTAGAGAGAGAATTTTTGAATGATAATCTTTGTTTGCTCTTTGTGAGTGTTTTTGCTTAAGTTCTTGCATGAACTTTGAACTTATCAAACTATTTTTAGTTTGTGGCGTTCTCTAACCAAAATCTTGTGTTTGATTCTTAACTTATCAAATCATACTTGGTTTGTGGCGTTTGGAGTTGAATTCAAGTGCTAGTTTCATTGTTGGAACTAGTTTTTGTCCTAACTTCACTTGAGGAGATCCTTGGGTTTTGGAATCATCTTGATTGGAGGGTGTTTTCTTGCATTCCATATGTATCATAACTCATTAGTTATTGGGGTGTGTGGTTGCTAAGATGATGATTTCCTATCATTTGGTATCAGAGCTTGCTTCAAGTTGAGGTTTGCTTATCTTTGTGTTTTGTGTGTTATTAAAGTTTCTCATCTTCTTTATTTTTTTGTGCCAAATTCTTCTTGTTTCAATATTTTCCTTCTAAGTACTCTTTCTTTTCAAAGTTTACACCTTTGTGCGCATAAAGAAAACTTCGTTGTCCCTTGCTAAAAAAAAATTGTGTTGTTCATAATTTCTTTTCAGTTGTGTTATAATCATTAAAAAAAAAAAGAATCACAAGATCAAAAAAAAAAAAAAGAAAGTTTGGGTAGCATAGAAATCATATTCTATTATTTTATTCTATTGCTTTCTTGTGTCTAGCTACTTTAAATTTGGCCTGACCTAACAACTTAATCTAGACCAACCTTTTTTTCTTTCTTCTTTTCACTCCATTGAATTGCCATAATCTGATTTGGTTTGTTTAGGTGATTAGTTCATCTAAGAACCTAAAGCAAAAGCAAGAGAGGTAAAAGGCAATAGTGGTGAGACTAGCATCGAGAAAAGCCAAAACTTTGAGTGAAACACGAGCGGTGTGACATTTTAATTGAGAGACACACGCGAGCGAGTGTTTTTGTGAGGCTATACTAACTTGTTTTTCAAGTTTTCGCACAATGTCAAAAGAACAAGTTTCAAGTAGTGTTGGAGCATCCATTGAGCAAACTTTGCAAGCAATGCAAAAGAGTTTGAAAGAATGTATAGGCGAATGGATGATGTTGTTGAAAGTGTGAGAAGGCAAGGTGAAACTATTACAAGAATTCAAAACGAGCCTAGAAGAGAAAGGCAACTAGCCTTTGAACAAGAGGATTATGATGCCGAAGATGATTTGGAGGATGACCAAGCAACCACTTTTGGTGGAGATGACCATCCTAGGAGACACAATAGGAGATCAAGGCAAGATGGTGTAGATCGCAACCTAGGCAGCATCAAATGAAAATTCCTTCCTTTCAAGGAAAGAATGATCCCGATGTCTACTTGGAATGGGAGCAAAGGTGGAGATGATCTTCGAATGCCATAACTATTCGGAGGAGAAAAAGGTAAAACTTGCTGCCGTTGAGTTTTGTGATTACGCTAGTGTTTGGTGGCATCAATTGTGTAGGAAAGGAGACGAAATGGAGAAAGACCCGTAGGGTCATGGATGGAGATGAAACGCATCATGAGGAAGAGGTTCATTCCTAACTATTACTATAGAGATTTGCATCAACGATTGCAAACTCTAAGGCAAGGAACCATGAGTGTGGAGGAGTACCACAAAGAAATGGAAATGGCTATGATTAAAGCAAATATGGAGGAGGACAGAGAGGCTACCATGGCAAGATTCTTGAATGGTCTAAACAAGAATATTGCTGATCTTGTGGAGTTGCAACATTATGTGGAGCTTGAGGACATGGTGAATGTGGCCATGAAAATTGAAAGGCAACTCAAGCGAAAGGTGCAAGTAAGTTTGATTCTAAACTTAATTCGAGTTCTAGTTCTTCTAATTGGAAATTGAATTGGAGTAAAAAGGATGATAAATTTGCTAAGCCTAAAGTGGATGAGAATAAGAATAAAAATGAAATAGGCAGCAAAAACAAAGTTGAGAATCAAGCTAATAAATCTAGAAGCTTGAAGTGTTTTAAGTGTCTTGGACATGGTCATTATGCACGTGATTGCCCTAATAAGAGGACCATGATTGTTAGAGATGGAATTGTTGAATCTGAAAGTGAAAATGAAAATGATGATGAGAATGATGACATGCCAACTTTAGAGGATGTTAGTGATATTGAGTATGCTAAAGGGGATGTGTTAGTAGTACAACGCACACTTAGTTTGCAATATAAACACGATGAACATGGAGAGCAGCGTGAGAATTTGTTTCATACTCATTGTTTAATTGCTAATAAGTTGTGTAACATGATTGTTGATAGTGGAAGTTGTACTAATGTCGCTAGTACTTTGCTTGTGGAGAAATTGAAATTACCAACTACCAAACACCCAAGGCCTTACAAGTTGCAATGGTTGAATGATAGTGGTGTTGTGAAGGTAAATAAGTGCTAATTTCTTTTTCCATTGGGAGATATAAGGATGAGGTGCTTTGTGATGTGGTTCCCATGTATGCCGGACATGTTTTATTGGGAAGACCTTGGCAATATGATAGGCGTGTGATTTATGATGGGTTCAAGAATCGATATTCCTTGATTATTGATGGACAAAAGTTCAATCTTGGACCATTACCTCCCAAGGCCATTTTTGATGATCAAGTGAGAATTAAACAACAATATGAAGAGCTTGAATCTTCATATGGGGAATATCAGGGGAGGGAGCAAGAAACAGTGAAAAAAGAAAAAGGTGAGGTAAGTGGTAAAAGTGAGTGTAATAGGAAACATAAGGTGAGAGAAAACAAGGGAGATGAGAATGAAAGAAAGATGAATGTGTATGCAAAGCCAAGTGATGTGAGGAGAACACTAACCTTGAGGCAGCCCTTACTTGTACTCATGTACAAGGAAGTTTTGATGATTTCTAATGATCTTAATAAGGATTTTCCTTGTGTTGTTCTTGAGCTTTTGCAGGAATATGAAGAGCTATTTCCCGAAGATGTGCCTAAAGGATTACCACCAATTCGAGGAATTGAACATCAAATTGATTTCATTCAGGGTGCAAGCATACCTAATAGGCCGGCATATAGATGCAACCCCGAGGAGACAAAAGAAATCCAAAGGCAAGTGAGTGAGCTTATGGATAAGGGGTACGTAAGAGAAAGCATGAGTCCTTGTGCGGTTCCTGTAATTTTAGTGCCTAAGAAAGATGGTTCATGGAGGATGTGTGTTGATTGTCGTGCCGTCAACAAAATAACGGTAAAGTATCGCCATCCTATACCTAGGCTAGATGACATGTTGGATGAATTGCACGGTGCTTGTGTGTTTTCTAAAGTGGATTTAAAATCCGGATATCATCAAATAAGAATGCGTGAGGGTGATGAATGGAAAACCGCTTTCAAAACAAAACATGGATTATATGAGTGGTTAGTCATGCCGTTTGGTTTAACTAATGCTCCAAGTACTTTTATGCGATTGATGAATCATGTTTTGCGCGCTTTCATTTGGAAAGTTTGTAGTGGTTTATTTTGATGATATTCTTGTGTATAGCAAATCTTTAGATGAGCATGTAATACACTTAAAGCTGGTTTTTGATGTGTTAAGGCAAGAGACATTATATGCTAATCTTAAGAAATGCACTTTTTGCACTAATGAAATTACTTTTCTTGGATATATTGTTAATGACAAGGGAATTCATGTTGATCAAGAAAAGTAAAAGTAATTAGAGAGTGGACAAAACCTACTAGTGTGCATGATGTTAGGAGTTTTCATGGTCTTGCTAGCTTTTATAGGAGATTCATTAAAGATTTCTCTACAATTCGCACCTTTAACTGAATGCATTAAAAAGAATGTGGGTTTCAAGTGGGAAAAGAACAAGATGATGCTTTTAACTTGCTAAAAGAAAAACTTAGTTCAAAGCACCTTTACTTGCTTTGCCTGACTTTGCTAAAACCTTTGAGGTTCGCAGTGATGCAAGTGGAATAGGTATTGGTGGAGTCTTGATGCAAGAAGGAAGACCAATTCGCGTTCTTTAGTGAGAAGCTAAGTGGAGCAAGTCTAAACTACCCAACTTATGACAAAGAGTTTTATGCTTTGGTAAGAGTTTTAGAGACATGGCAGCACTATCTTTGGTATAAGGAATTCATTATACACACCGACCATGAGTCTTTGAAATATCTCAAAGGACAACGGAAGCTAAGCCGTAGGCATGCTAAATGGGTGGAATTTATTGAATCCTTTCCATACATCATCAAGTACAAACAAGGTAAAGAGAATGTTGTTGCCGATGCTCTATCTAGAAGGTATGCTCTAATTTCTACACTTGATGCAAAATTATTGGGTTTTGAGTTCATTAAGGAATTATATAGTTCAGACCATGATTTTGCTAATGTATATGGGTCATGTGAGAGAGGGGGGTTTGACAAGTTCTATAGACATGATGGTTTTCTTTTTAAAGAAAATAAGTTATGCGTGCCTCAATCTTCTTTAAGAGAGTTGCTTGTGAGGGAGGCACATGGTGGGGGTTTGATGGGGCACTTTGGTGTGAGAAAAACTTTAGATGTTTTAGAAAATCATTTCTTTTGGCCACAAATGAAAAGAGATGTTCAAAAAATATGTGAGAGATGCATCACTTGTAAACAAGCTAAATCTAAAGTGATGCCTCATGGGTTGTATACTCCACTTTCCATACCTAATGAACCTTGGGTAGACATTTCTATGGACTTTGTTCTAGGATTACCTAGGTCAAGGGGAGGGAAAGATTCTATTTTTGTTGTTGTTGACAGGTTTAGCAAAATGGCACATTTCATTCCATGCCACAAGACAGATGATGCAACTCATATTGCGGGATTGTTCTTCAAAGAAATTGTAAGATTGCATGGGGTTCCAAGGACAATTGTCAGTGATAGAGATGTCAAGTTCCTTAGCCACTTTTGGAAGACACTTTGGAGCAAGATGGGAACAAAGCTTCTATTCTCAACAACTTGTCATCCACAAACGGATGGACAAACGGAGGTGGTTAATAGGACTCTCTCACAACTATTGAGGGCAATAATTCAAAGAAATTTGAAGAATTGGGAAGAATGTTTGCCACATGTTGAGTTTGCATACAATAGGAGTATTCATGGTACAACAAATTGTTCACCTTTTGAGATTGTATATGGGCTCAATCCATTAACTCCAATGGATTTATTGCCATTACCCATTGATAAGGCTAATTTTGAAGGCAAGCAAAAAGCTGAATTTGTTAAAGAGGGAATGATGCAATAAAGACAAGAATTACAAATGATCCTTTAAGCTTTCAAGGAGGTCCAATGACAAGATCCAAGTCCAAAAGTATGCAAGAAGCTTTGTTGGGCTTAATTAAAGACATTTGGAGTGTTCAAACACAACAAGGCTCAGTCCAAGATTTAGGATTGCAAAAAGGATCCAAAATCATCAATTTAGTGCAATAAGTTTGGGCTGAACTCATAGGTCCAATAAGATTCATTTGAAGCCTCTTTTTTTTATTTTCATTTTATTAGGTTTTCTCTTAAGTTATGGTGTGATTAGTTGTCTTTTAGAGTTACAAAATAGATGCACATAATTAGTCATAATTTGGAGTTACTCAATGTAAAAACAGCCACTTTTAATAAGTTTTAAGGGGAATTAAAGGGGGAAACGTGGGGAAGCTCAAAAGACATCCATTTAGGTTTCTTTGTCTTGTTTTGGCTATAAATATCAAAGCCAAATTCATTTGTAAAGATAGAATTTTTGAATGATAATCTTTGTTTGCTCTTTGTGAGTGTTTTTGCTTAAGTTCTTGCATGAACTTTGAACTTATCAAACTATTTTTAGTTTGTGGCGTTCTCTAACCAAAATCTTGTGTTTGATTCTTAACTTATCAAATCATACTTGGTTTGTGGCGTTTGGAGTTGAATTCAAGTGCTAGTTTCATTGTTGGAACTAGTTTTTGTCCTAACTTCACTTGAGGAGATCCTTGGGTTTTGGAATCATCTTGATTGGAGGGTGTTTTCTTGCATTCCATATGTATCATAACTCATTAGTTATTGGGGTGTGTGGTTGCTAAGATGATGATTTCCTATCAGAACTGGTTAATAATCACTTAGAGATAAGGATAATTAACTAGCCGAATTAAGAATTAACAAAGCTTAATAGAGGCGGATTAAAGCTTAATGCTAATTTAAGAATCAATCGTTAGGAAGAGATTCCAACTTTAGGTTATTAGGTTTAGGAATTCGGTTATCTCGAGAGAGAAACCGAATTCGGTTAAGAATTCATCCACGGGTAGCATAATTAGACTCACCGATCCTTTATCTTTTGTTTGATTGCCAAGTAGTTTAGATTCCCTTTGGGTTTGTCTTCTTGTCTTGATTATTTCACTTATCAATTACACCTACATCTCCCTTAGAACTTAGCTTGTAGTTAATAGTTAGTTTAGAATTTATTCCTCATCCATTTTAGGTTAATATAACAAAGAACAAAGGAGTAACTCTAGGCTTTCGCTTTCCCGAGGAATACGACCTTGATACTCGCCATTAGTGCTAGACTGCATCGATAGGTACACTGCCTTAGATTGTAGCTAACACGAGTAGCAACCCATCATTCCGCTTTTCCAATATCGTTGAATAGCATGGCCCAGGGCTAAGGTAACCCAAGTGGGAGAGCCGTGTTATTGGTGACCTTATTGGTATACCGGTATCTTGGTATTTGGAGACTTATCGGCATACCTGGACCAAAACATATGCTTCCATGGAGTATGGTTCAACCTTGGCAAAGTCAGCATCTTACTTGTTAATTTCATTATTAATAGAACCCAACTCGGCAAAGTCCTTAGAGGCCGACATTCCATTAAGCAACCTCCTGTTGTTTGATTTAGTAAGTACTCGTAAATCACAGAGAAAGAGCGGGGAAAGCTGCATTATGTAGTTTGATGTGTGCTACTTGTGTTAGGTACAATCTAAGGCAGTGTACCTATCGATGCAGTCTAGCACTAATGGCGAGTATCAAGGTCGTATTCCTTGGGAAAGTGAAAGCCCAGACTTACTCCTTTGTTCTTTGTTATATTAACCTAAAATAAATGATGAATAATTTCTAAACTAACTAATAGCTACAAGCTAAGTTCTAAGGGAGATGCAGGAGTAATTCATAAATAAAATAACCAAGATAGGAAAGCAAACTCAAAGGCAACCTAAACTAGTTCGCAATCAAACAAAAGATAAAGGAATGGTGAGTCTAATTATGCTACCCGTGGACGAATTCTTAACTGAATTCAGTTTCTCTCTCGAGATAACTGAATTCCTAAACCTAATAACCTAAAGTTGGAATCTCTTCCTAACGATTGATTCTTAAATTAGCATTAAGCTTTAATCCTCCTGTATTAAGCTTTCTTAATTCTTAATCCGACTAGTTAATTACCCTTATCTCTAAGCGATTATTAACCAGTTCTTGCTATTCAAAATTCCAATTACCAAATGGACTTCTTAATCACACAAAGCAATCAAAACACACAATTCACAACATCTTATGAATAATGTATTATCTTATTAATACTAAGCCAATGGATTTAATCGAAACACACAATCCAATACTAAGCCAATGGATTTAATCGAAACACACAATCCAACAATATAATACTAAGCCAACATAGTAAAGAAATCCCAATGGATTTAATCAATCCAGCTAATCATGTTCATTATCAAAATACACAAGAACTCAATTACAACAATGAGTAAAGGTAGAGAAAACCCGATTACAGCCTTGGATGAGAGTAAACAGCCCAATTCCTCTTGCTCGAATTGAATCGATTCTTATTCCTCTTGCTCGATTTGAAAACCAATCAACGAACCTCGCCCAATGTTCAATCTTTGAAGGGAATCCGATTGAAACCTTGATCCAAGTCTCCTTTTCCCATGGTTCCTGCTCAGAAAACCATTCGAGACAGGAAAATTAGGGTTTGGGAAGTTCTCCCCCGCTCTCCTCTTGCTCTTTACTCTCTTCTTTCTTTTAATTAATTCCCCCTGTCACCGCCAATACGGCCGTGTTGATGCCCGTGTTCCTAACACGGTTTGATGTTCCTGGCCATGTTACTCTTTGTGGTCATGCTCCCTAATGCCTCTTCGTCTTTGATGTCTAATGCATCCAAAACGGTCGTGTTGGTGCCCGTGTTGGGAACACGGCCTGTGTTGAAACCAGCACGGCCATGTTCAGCTTCCTCATGCTCGTACTTAGCTTGTTTCGGCAGCTTTGACATCTAATTATGCTCCAATTCTTCCCTTTATCATTCTTTGACTTCTTTTGAACCTAATGCACACAAACAGATGCATAGGGTGAGTGTTGGGACCAATTCACATCCAAATGTCCATAAAATCAATCTTAAAAATCCCATTTAGATGTGTGTATTTTACGCACACAAATAACCCCACACTTAGCTCATTGCTTGTCCTCAAGCAATCAAAAGTAAAAAAGGGAAAATAAACCACTAAGGAACAATACTTAAACTGACAGACAAGCTAGAGAGCTCCTGCACATATCCTTAACAAGCGTAAGTCAAACAAAAAGAAACGAAGCAATCAATTCAAGTATCACAACCAAGATGCCAATAATTCGTAAAATACTGTCTCAACAAAATTATTCAAAACCAACTCCTCACCAGATTCAGTCTAAGTCACTCAAAGTGTTTAAAGGATACTGTTAAATCGCTTAATGCATCAATTACTGCCTTACTTACTATATGCTTGCTCTTAAATCATACTCCTACAACTTATGGAGAGTCAACAACCATGTCAAGAGGTCTTTATAAGGGTTGTAATGGGGATTAGGTAAGGGTAGGTAAATTTGGTAAGAGTTGAACCTATGGTGTTCTACAATGAAATACATGACCTGCACACAAGTCACAACGATTACAAGGGGTAAACAATGGACAATAGTCCAAAGTGGGAAATAGGAATCAAGTCAAAATGTTTAGCTCACTTACTTTCTTTCTTTTCATCACCTTTCCCTCTTATTCTTCTATTTCTTTTTTTTTCTTTTTTTCTCATAAGGGAAGAACATTCACATAATAGAGTGAATTTCTTTTGAATCTTACTGTTAGAAGTAGACAGTGTGATTTGCAGCAACTTACAAGGCATTGCCATGTGGCCGGGTTCTTGTAGATTCTCATGATTTATATAATTTGCCTAGTGACTAGTTTTCAATTATTATGAGGCATATCGTAGTTTTGGCAGCATGCCACTGGTATTTGGTGATGCATCACTCGCTGATTTTTGACTTTTTTTTTCTCATCATTAAGATTAAGGCTGGATACTTAAATTTTTATTTTTGTAATTCTGTTGTTAAGCTACTGATTTATACATTAAATTGATTTAAAATTGGAAGGATTTTAATGAAAATATTTAAACTTTTAAAACTAGAAAAGTGGAATTTAAAAAAAATAAAGGATCTAATAATTTATGTACTGAATCGAGTGAAAATTAGAATTGAAGAAAGCTGCTATAAGATTCCACACTATTCCCAAGACAAAAATTCTCAATAAAAACAACTCATGTGCAGAATCATAACCCAAAGCAGAATAAAACTAAGTGGCAATGAAATATGATAAAAAAATGGTGAAAGAGAGGGTTATCTACATAATCAATAAATGAATGAAGGCTATTTGGCTAGAATGAAAAACCTAAGTGCCTCTATCATACCAAAGTGTTAAAGTCTCCTTGTGGCCCTCATAAGCATTACCGAGCAAGTTCTAAAAGTAAAGACATTAATTGGCACTCTCAACAAGAAATAAATACAAGCATATAAAGGGTATGCTTAGAATTTAGGCTCAATTTCTCACAAGTGTGCTTTTGAGTAGGTTCCAAACAAAAATCATCAAAACAAAATTAAATAAACCAAAGCAACTTAGTGCAAAACTCAAACTAATTATCTTACATTCTATCCCAAGACTCAACATTATCGGTTTACCCGATCACATGGACATAAACAGGATTTCAAAATCAAGTCAACAGTAAGAGCATTGAAACAAAGTGAAAAATTTTCAAAATTTTACAAAAAATTGCACAAAGAATAAACAAATAACTAAGATAGGATAAATATCACCCACCCCACACTTGAAGGACACACTGTCCCTAGTGTATAAAATATAAGAAATCAAAAAGGAGAAAGAACTAATACTGCCCTAACTATAGCTCCGTAGTGAAAAGAGGTGCATCAGCAGGTATATCGTGGCGTTGGTTAGTCTGTGGTAGAGGAGTGGCTGCAGATAAAAAATAAAGACTTAAAATCGAAACTGAAACAAAAATTAAATAAAATATGAAAACTAAAACTAATAAAATGTTTCAAAGCAAAAGGTTAAAATATTAGAGATTAAAGATAAAAATTGGGGTGCCTTCCAAAAGCGCTTCTTTTTTATGTGATGAGTCTTCTTAGCTGGACTCATGGTGAAAAGCAAACGGGCGTGATCGATGACCATCCATCCTTCTTCCAAGCAAATGGCTTCAAGTATCCGCTTAGAGGGATAATCGTTGATGTGTGCTACTTGTGTTAGCTACAATCTAAGTTCTAAGGGAGATGCAGGAGTAATTGATAACTAAAATAACCAAGACAAGAAAGCAAACCCAAAGGGAACCTAAACTAGTTAGCAACCAAACAAAAGATAAAGGATTGGTGAGTCTAATTATGCTACCTGTGGACAAATTCTTAACCGAATTCAGTTTCTCTCTCTCGATAACTGAATTCCTAAACCTAATAACCTAAAGTTGGAATCTCTTCCTAACGATTGATTCTTAAATTAGCATTAAGCTTTAATCCACCTCTATTAAGCTTTGTTAATTCTTAATCCGGCTAGTTAATTATCCTTATCTCTAAGTGATTATTAACCAGTTCTTCCTACTCAAAATTCCAATTACCAAATGGACTTCTCAATCACACAAAGTAATCTAAACACACAATTCACAACGTCTCATGAATAATGCATTATCTTATTAATACTGAAAGCAAGAAGAATACAAAACTAATCCAATAATGTAATACTAAGCCAACATAGTAAAGAAATCCCAGTGGATTTAATCAATCTAGCTAATCATGTTCATTATCAAAATACACAAGAATTCAATTACAATAATGAGTAAAGGTAGAGAAAACCCGATTACAGCCTTGGATGAGAGTAAACAGCCCCAATTCCTCTTGCTCGAATTGAATCGATTCTTGTTCCTCTTGCTCGATTTGAAAACCAATCAACGAACCTCGCCCAATGTTCAATCTTTGAAGGGAATCCGATTGAAACCTTGATCCAAGTCTCCTTTTCCCATGGTTCCTGCTTAGAAAACCATTCGAGAGAGGAAAATTAGGGTTTGGGAAGTTCTCCCCCGTTCTCCTCTTGCTCTTTCCTCTCTTGTTTCTTTTAATTAATTCCCCCTGTCACCGCCAATACGGTCGTGTTGATGCCCGTGTTCCTAACACGGTTTGATGTTCCTAGCCGTGTTACTCTCTGTGGTCGTGCTCCCTAATACCTCTTCTTCTTTGATGTCTAATGCATCCAAAACGGCCGTGTTGGGAAGACGGCCAGTGTTGAAACCAACACGGCCCTGTTCAGCTTTCTCATGCTCGTACTTAGCTTGTTTCGGTAGCTTCAACTTCTAATTATGCTCCAATTCTTCCCTTTATCATTCTTTGACTTCTTTTGAACCTAATGCACATAAACAGACACATAGGGTGAGTGTTGGGACCAATTCACATCCAAATGTCCATAAAATCAATCTTAAAAATCCCATTTCGATGTGTGTATTTTACGCACATCAATCGTCAATTTCCTCTTCCCGACTATCAAGCAAGCTGCCAGTATAATGGGCAAAACTTGCTCCTCGTATAATTGCACGTAGTCATGATGCTCCAGGGGCTCTTCCAATTTAAAAGCTGAAGTTTCACCAATTGGAAGGATTGACGGTAGGGCAATTTCTTCAGGAATGTCAATGGTTTCCTCTAGTCCTTGTCTTGGTTCACTTACTAGAAGAAACTCAAGCTCCTCCAAGACTTCTTCATTGGATAATTGGTGCTCATTTTCCATCATTGAAGGGACTTGTGGAAAATCCACCAAAAATTCCTCTAACTGCAACTCTGCATCATCAACTATATTCCTGTTGATAGTCTTTCACAGGAATCATGTTCGCCTCTTCCTTTTCTGGTTCCATCTTTATGTTCAAGAAATCATCCTGCACAGAAGCATCATCGTTAAACATAGTAGATAAACCATAAAAATTCTCACCTGAACGCATAGTGACGGTGGTCAAATGTTCCTCGAATTCAGCAGCGTTTGATGGAGTTCCCAATTGCTCTTCAGTTAGTAACTTGAATATTAAGCCTACTTGATGCTCTATGTTCTTAATCGAGGCTTGTTGATCTTCAAGTATCCTCTATATTTGTTGGAATCTATCCTCAAGACTTGCAATAAACCTCGTCATCAGCTCCTCTGACACTAACTCTTCACCTTGAGTTGATGGTGCAAGATTAGGCTGCTGAAATTCTGGTGGTTCTTGGCCATCTAAGCTCCATACAAAGTGTGAATGAATGCTCAACTTCCCGTATAATTCATGTGCTCATAGTTATAAGAACAACGAGCAACATCACTATATAATGGACAATCATTACTCAAATGTAAACCATAACAAAATTCATAAAAAACTTCAAATGAAAGGACAGGAGTGGAGAGTTGATCGGTAGCCCTGCAAAACGATTCCACTCGAGCTTCTAAAGATGCACGGGTATCCCAATTTTTAGCACTATCTTGGTTCCTTATTCCATTTTCCAACGTGTCATACAAAGAGTTTAGCATTGAACCTCCTTATTATCCACTATCTCAATCATAAACTTAACTAAATAAATATGTACAAACAAAATAGAAAAAAATATAAATAAATAAATGGCTAAATTAACAAATAGCAAATTTCACTCTAGTTTTCAAATATTCCTCGGCAACGGTGCCAAAAACTTGATGTGTGCTACTTGTGTTAGCTACAATCTAAGGCAGTGTACCTATCGATGCAGTCTAGCACTAATGGCGACTATCAAGGTCGTATTCCTCGGGAAAGTGAAAGCCTAGAGTTACTCCTTTGTTCTTTATTATATTAACCTAAAATAAATGATGAATAATTTCTAAACTAACTAATAGCTACAAGCTAAGTTCTAAGGGAGATGTAGGAGTAATTGATAAATAAAATAACCAAGATAGGAAAGCAAACCCAAAGGGAACCTAAACTAGTTGGCAATTAAACAAAAGATAAAGGATTGGTGAGTCTAATTATGCTACCCGTGGATTTACTTAATCAATTCGGTTTCTCTCTCGAGATAACCGAATTCCTAAACCTAATAACCTAAAGTTGGAATCTCTTCCAAACGATTGATTCTTAAATTAGCATTAAGCTTTAATCCGCCTCTATTAAGCTTTGTTAATTCTTAATCCGGCTAGTTAATTATCCTTATCTCTAAGCGATTATTAACCAGTTCTTGCTATTCAAAATTCCAATTATCAAATGGACTTCTTAATCACACAAAGCAATCTAAACACACAATTCACAACGTCTCATGAATAATGCATTATCTTATTAATACTGAAAGCAAGAAGAATACAAAACTAAACCAAACAATCCAACAATATAATACTAAGCCAACATAGTAAAGAAATCCCAATGGATTTAATCAATCTAGCTAATCATGTTCATTATCAAAATCCACAAGAATTCAATTACAACAATGAGTATAGGTACAGAAACTCGATTACACCCTTAGATGAGAGTAAATAGCCTCAATTCCTCTTGCTCGAATTGAATCGATTCTTGTTCCTCTTGCTGGATTTGAAAACCAATCAACGAACCTCGCCCAATCTTCAAGCTTTGAAGGGAATCCAATTGAAACCTTGAACCAAGTCTCCTCTTTTCTTGGTTTCAGTTTAGAAAACCCCTAGAGAGAGAAAAATTAGGGTTTGGGACGTTCTCCCCTGCTCTCTTTTCTTTCCTCTCTTCTTTCTTTTAATTAATTCCCCTTGTCGCCGCCAACACGGCCGTGTTCCTGGCCGTGTTGGGAACATGGTTTGTTGTTCCTGACTGTGTTACTCTCTATGGTCGTGCTCCCTAACGCCTCTTCTTCTTTGATATCTAATGCATCCAAAACGGCCGTATTGGGGACATGGCCAGTGTTGAAACCAACACGGCCTATGTTCAGCTTCCTCATGCTCGTACTTAGCTTGTTTCGGCAGCTTTGACATCCAATTATGCTCCAATTCTTCCCTTTATCATTCTTTGACTTCTTTTGAACCTAATGCATACAAACAGACGCATAGGGTGAGTGTTGGGAGCAATTCACATCCAAATGTCCATAAAATCAATCTTAAAAACCCCATTTAGATATGTGTATTTTACGCACATCATAGTTACTTGCTCTTTGATCGAGATTTCAAAATTACGGTAGAAGATCTAATAGAATCTGATTCGAGGAGCCTAGCCTTCTTTGCTATTAGTTTCAATATCTACTACTTTTCCACCAATACTATTAGAAGAAAGAACCCTTGGAAAGCCATTAACTTTATAGTATAAGAAAGAGAATAGAGTATGATAGAATTAGTAGCTTTGAGCTTAAACGTGTTTCAGCTCTTGTTTATGCCTCAATTTCTAAAGAGAGAAATAAAACAAATAGATCTTCTTCCCTAGAAGCCATTGAGAGTTCGGCTCTAGCCCATCGTAATCCAATATGATCTTATGCGAACAATAGCTAGGGATGATTCTAAGATTGTCTGCACTCTTGTATGCAAAGACCTCAGGATACTTCCTAAGGGAAGCTAACATCTCCCTTTCCTCAACAGTCAAATCAGTTGCAATGATCATCTGCAACTTTTCCGCCACATCCAGATAGGCAGAGGTCAAGTGCTTAGGCAACTCCTTAAATTCTAGGGTTGGTGGCTCCTTAAGTGAAGGTCTCAATTTCTGCACCCTTGACCTATCAATATCAATAAGCAAGTTGTTCCAACACATCCTCGTTGGACAACTCCTCCTCATTCTCAGCCTGTAATGCCACTTGCAAAGGATCATTAAATAATATCTCCTACAATTTAGACCCCACAAAATCATCCAAAACATCCACAGAATATACAGTATCATCATGGTCAAGTGAATGTCTCACAAAAGTGCTAAGGTCACAGGTAACAGTGTTATCACGTACTCTAAGCTGTAACTTCCTATCATATACATCTATAACAACCCTAGATGTTGCAAGGAAAGGTCTACCTAGGATTAAAGGTACGCTACTCTCACCCTCCATATCCATAACAACAAAATCAACAGGAAATATAAACTTGTCTACTTTATCAAGTACATCCTCAACTATACCTTTAGGAAATTTCACAGTCCTTTCTGCTAACTGTAAGCTCATCCTAGTGAGTTTTAGCTCACTCAAACTTAATTTTTCAAACAAACTGCTAGGCATTAAAATGATGCTAGCTCCTAAGTCAGCTAAAGCATCACTAACATGCAAATCACCAATAATACATGGAATAATAAAACTCCCTAGATCAGGCCTTTTTACTGGCAGCTTATTTTGAAGAATAGCTGAGCACTCCTCATTTAGTGTGACTAGCACAAACTCCCCTAGCTTCCTTTCTATTGCTTAAAATCTCCTTAAGAATCTCCCATACCTGGGCATTTGTGATATAGCCTTAACAAAAGGTAGGTTAATCCTAACCTGCTTTAATAAATCTAAAAACTTACCAAACTACTTATCAACCTTTTCCTACTTTAGCTTGGCAGGTATTCTCTCAAAGGACTCTTCTTCTTGTCCTCGGTTTTTGCAAGCTCTGTCACCTTAGTTTCAGGCTCCTCTCTAGCTAGCTCATCCTGCACAACAATATCATCATCAGCCATAGGTAAAGAGGTAGTTAACTGCTTACCTGATGTCAAGGTGACAGCCTTCACATGCTCTCTCGGGTTTGACTCTGTGGTGCTGGGGAGTGTCCCTAGCTGTCTCTCAGCCAACATCTTAGAAATTTGGCCTATTTGATTCTTTAAATTCTGTATAGAGGCCTCCTGATTTCTAAGAGTTGTGTCCATTTGCTGAAACCTGTTCTCAAAAGTGGACATAAACTTCATCATCAACTCCTCTAAATTGGACTTCCTCTCCTAGTTCTAAGGTAGTTGAGGGAGAACAGTTTGCTGTTGCGGTTGCTGCTGGTGCAACCACTAAAATCTTGGTGGACCCTAGGTATTGTTATTTCGCCATCCGAAGTTGGGATGGTTTCTCCACCCTGGGTTGTATGTATTGTCGTACCGGTTATTCTGCTACCTGGGCACATTCTCCATATAATCAACCTGTTCATGGTCAGCAGAAGAAGAAGATGAAGAAGAAGCAAACATACCTCCTCAGACATACTTTGCATCAGTGCGAGCCACCATAAAACTTGCGACCAAAGTCATGGCCGCTTGACCGGCATCCTGAGTCGGTAGATCTTCTTGGCTAAAAGCTCCATTTGAGCTGCCAAGGCTGATGTAGAACCCACCTGGTTCACCACTCCTTCCCATCCTAGCCTACTTTTAGAAGATTGCCACTAATATGTGTTCATGGCCATCTCCTCAATTAAACGACTCTAGGTGGTGATAGTTGGCAGGGACTGTAGCCATCTCTTTGCTCTATCCCTTAAGGAAAATGGGAATAGCCTAAGCCAAATGGCATCATCTGTAGTCCCATTTATCTTGAAGGTATCATAAATCTCCAAGAAATTCGCAATGTGGGCATTAGGATCTTCACCGGGCTAGCCCCAAACTGTACACTTTGCTACACCATCTAAATGACATTTGGCTTAATTTCAAAGTTGTTTGCAAAGGTCTAGCAAACTCGTACATTGTCCTGTTTGCTTCGACGACATTGTTGCTGTCGTCTCCCATGTCTACTGGTGTATGGACAAGAATTTCTATCTACTCCTCCTCCTGCACGTCTGATCACTTCCTCAGCTGCTTGAGGGATCACTCTTGTTCGGGCAGAGGGTCTACTACTACAGGATTAGAAATCCTGGTCATAAAAGAAAATGACTAAAGTATCAAATAGCAAATTCTAAATTGAATTGAACAAGGCAGCAACATCCCAAACAAGTAATTAAAAGAGTATTTAAATAAAAAGTAATAACAGACATATAAAAGAAAATGACTAAAGTAACAAATAGCAAATTTCACTCTAGTTTTCAAACAAGTGTTCCCCGGCAATAACGCCAAAAACTTGATGTGTTATGTATGCAACTACAATTTAAAATATCATATCCCTCGGGAAAGTGAAATCCTAGAGTTACTACTTCGCTCTTTGTTATCTAGCCTAAAATTAATGACTGATAGTTTCTAGATTTACTAATTACTAAAAGCTAAGTTCTAAATGGAATGCGATAAAGAATGAGTAAATAAAGCAATCAAGACAAGAAAGCAAACCCAAAGGGGACCTAGACTAGTTGGCAATCAAATAAAGGATAACAAATTGTTGCGTTCGATTATGCTACCCGTGGATAGATTTTTAATTGAATTCGGTTTCCCTCTCGATATAACCGAATTCCTAAACATAAGAACCTAAAGTTAGAATCTCTTCCTAACGATTGATTATTAAGTTAGACTTAAGCTTTAATCTGCCTCTATTAAGCTTTGTTAATTCTTAATCCGGCAAATTAATTAACCTTATCTCTAAGTGGAAATTAACTGAACTTGCAATTAAATTTCCAAACTCAATTAGAATTTCTCATTTGCTAAAAGAATTCTATAAATAGTAATCAACACATTCAATGTAAAGAAAACTGGATTTAATTATTAATTGCAAAAAGAATATATAAAAGAATTCAAATAATCCTAATAATATTTGATGAACAACTCAAAGCCTGGATCTATGTTGCAGTTGATCTCCAAAATTACTCCTTGATTTGCTCCAAAACTCTTCCTCAATCTTCAATCCAAAACCCATATCATGAATCTGACGTTCCAAGGTGGAATTTGTATCCTAGAAGCCCCCTCAAATGCCCAATAACATGTCTAGGAAGATAACAACGGAAGATCATAAGTCAAAATCGCTGATCTGGAACTCTCTCTTTCTCTTTTTGGCTCGTTCCTTTTATTCAAGCCACAAATACGGGCGTGTTCCAGCCCGTGTTCTTAACACAGGCCGTGTCCGACCCATGTTGGACATTAGTTGGAAGAATAAGCTGCATCAACCATGGCCATGTTCTTGCCCGTGTTGGTCAACAAGGGTCGTGCTCTAGGGCGTGGTACCCTTGAAAAATGTGCCGCTTCAAAGTAGTTAAACTGTACGGCCTGGAATTTCTGCACGGGCTCCAACACGGGCAGTGTTAACTTTTCAAAAAGTCCATCGAACATAAAACACCTCTGATTACATCCATTTTCGCTCATAATTGATCTAGAATAGCTCAAACACTGATGATGGACCTATAACATCTCCTGGAATACAAAAGGACACAAAACATGGGTGATCTTGCAATAAAAACACAACAATTGCTAAGAAAATACACAATAATATGGAAGCAAACATGTGTAAAACTAAGCACATCAGGTGCAAATCACTAATCATACAAGTAGTTGTCCAAACTCATTTGAATTTCTCAATTATAAAGGAGTTCTCAAATTGATTCAACAATGAAGAAAAAGTAATATATTTTATTATACTTGAATGAAAAGTATAATCTTAAATCAATAATCCAATCATTTAAGCACAAAGGAAGCCTAGCATGGTTAAAGACCCCCCCAAATGGGTTTGCTAGAATTAGTTAAACATATTCATGAAAAAACTAAAACATGAATTGAATACAAAGTAGACAAGAATCGAAAAAGAACATGAACACCCTTTTCTCAAATAGTGAGATGCTATCCTCTCTTGAATAACTCTGTATCAAAACTTTATAGCTCAGATCTCTTTCTTCTCTACTTTGATTCTTCGGTCCAATCCTCCAGAGCACCTATCGTGATGATGTTGAAGTGGAATTCGTCTTTGTTTTCCTCTTCTTGATCGTATGGAAGTTAGCTCTAAGGTTTTGTCTTGAATACTTCAAAGTTCTCTCCCTTTTTCTAGCTCTGGACCGCCTTTTTTTCTTTCCTTTTTCTTTTGTTTTAAATTAGGTTTTGGGACTCAACATGCCCATGTTCTAGGCCATGCTGGCTGGATCCATGCCATGTTGAACATAAAACTACACATCCGACCATCTTCAGCATGACTTGGATTTGGGCCGTGCTGCTCAACAAGGCGTACTCCTAGTTCGCGTCACTCTCGAAAACCATGTTATAAATCGCTTCTTCTGACCCTGGGTAAGGCATTTCAGCACGCCCTCTGACCCTGACCGTGCTTCTCAGCACGGGCGTGTTGAATAGTCTGACGGGCCCGATTCGTCTATTTCTTCCCGATTTTGGTCTGATTTTTCTCTAACTTTAATGATGTACCTAGAAAAGCACCTAAGACACAAAAAGAACTAAAACGGAGTGATTCTAATAGAAAACACATAGCTCGCCCTAAAAACAACTCAATATCAAGCATGGAAACATGTGTAATATCAAGGATATAACCCAACCACCACACTACACGTATAGACGCGAAGCCCCCTCGTTACAGTACGTGTGACTCTCACCGCATAGGACTCACACAAAGACTCCTAAATCCATATCGAGCCTTTTTTTCCACCTCTCCTCTCCAATCCTCGATCAAACTTCTATTCCCCAAGTGCTATTAAATAAAATAGGGGTGCTGCCTTCACCTATCGTATGTATTGGCTTGGCTTTATCCTAAACCAAGGAGGCATTATGGCGGGAGTGTGCGTGCAGGAAGTCCGACCACTACATGAGCTAAAACTAAAAGACTGTGACTACAAGCCAAGCCAGAAGCGACTCGCTTGTATTCTAGTTGGGATTGGATATAATGGAACCAGTTGATTCCTAAGCCATTCGTTCTCCCCTCTCGGTTGGCCTATGCCAACCACTAGAGGAAGTAGGAGAATAAGAGACTCTTTATGAACTTCAAGAATCATAGATTTTTACCAGATTGTACACCTTTGTGTCTGGCTATGTATATGGATGTGCATAAAGAAGGGACGAGACATCTCTCTCTTGTTTTCTTGGGGAGGGAGAGAGGGGGAATAAGCTGCAGCGGCACCTCACAAACTTCTTATTGGGGCATCACCCTATAGCATTTTTTAGTGTTTGAGTCCATTAAAGTACACATCAAGGGCAGTATCTAGTAGACTTTCTAGTTTTTATCTCTTTATGTCGTTTTGTTTTTCTCTTAGTTTTCCAATTTCTTTTATGGACTCCCATAATCTGCTTCATTTTACATATTTTATTCCTGCCTATCTTCTTCATAATCGAGGATGTGTTTTTCACAAGTGTGGGGTAGGTACCGTAGATTTGTGCAGCTTTTATCGAACCTTGTTGGAAGAAGGCAATGAACGAATCTCTTAATTACAATCCAGCCAGCCATTCCTCTACCACAGACTAGGCAACCCCCTGATATACCTGCTGATGCACCTCCTTTCACTCTGGAGCCATAGTCAGGGCAGTATTAGTTCTTTTTCCTTTTTGATTTCTTATATTTTGTACAGTGGGGACGGTGTGTCCTTCAAGTGTGGGGTGGGTGATATTTATCCCGTCTCAGTAATTTATTTATTCTTTGTGCAACTTTTTGTAAAATTTTAAAAAATTTTCACTTTGTTTCGATGCTCTTACTGTTGACTTGCTTTTGAAATCCTGTTTATGTCCATGTGATCGAGTAAAACCGATAGTGTTGAGTCTGGCGGAAGAATGTAAGATAATTAGTTTGAGTTTTGCACTAAGTTGCTTTGGTTTATTTAATTCTGTTTTGATGATTTTTGTTTGGAACCTACTGAAAGGCACACTTATGAGAAATTGAGCCTAAATTGTAAGCGTACACTTTATAAGCTTGTATTTATTTCTTGTTGAGAATGCCGATTACTATCTTTACTTTTAGAACTTGCTCGGTAATGCTTATGAGGGCCACAAGGAGAGTTTAATACTTTGTTATGATAGAGGCACTTAGGTTTTTCATTCTAGCCAAATAGCCTTCATTCGTTTATTGATTCTGTAGATAACCCCTTCTTTCACCATTTCCTGTATCATATTCCATTACCACTTAGTTTTATTCTGCTTTGGGTTATGATTTTGCATATGATTTATTTTTATTGGGAATTTTTGTCTTGGGAAATAGCGTTGGAATCTTGTAGCAGCTTACTTCAATCCAAAAAGAAATTCACTCTATTATGTGAGCTAAACATTTTGACTTGATTCCAAAAAGAAATTCACTCTTACTTCAATCCAATAAGACGGAAAGGTGATGAAAAGAAAGAAAGTAAGTGAGCTAAACATTTTGACTTGATTCCTATTTCCCACCTTGGACTACTGTCCATTGTTTACCCCTTGTGATCATTGTGACTTATGTGCAGTCATGTATTTCATTCGAGAACACCATAGGTTCAACTCTGACCAAATTTACCTACCCTTACCTAATCCCCATTACAACCTTTATAAAGACCTCTTGACATGGTTGTTGACTCTCCATAAGTGGTAGGAGTAGGATTTAAGAGCAAGCATATAGTAAGTACGGCAGTAGTTGATGCATTGAGCGATTAAACACTACCCTTCAAACACTTTGAGTGATTTAGAGTGAATCTGGTGAGGAGTTGGTTCTGAATAATTTCGTTGAGACAGTATTGTGTGAACTATTGGCATCTTGGTTGTCATACTTGAATTGATTGCTTCTTTTCTTTTTGTTTGACTTACGCTTGTTAAGGATATGTGCAGGAGCTCTCTAGCTTGTCTGTCAGTTTAGGTATTGTTCCTTAATGGTTTATTTTCCTTACTTTATTTTTGATTGCTTGAGGACAAGCAATGAGCTAAGTGTTGGGTTATTTGATGTGCGTAAAATACACACATCTAAATGGGGTTTTTAAGATCGATTTTATGGATATTTGGATGTGAATTGGTATCAACACTCACCCTATGCATCTGTTTGTGTGCATTAGGTGCAAAAGAAGTCAAAGAATGAAAAAGGAAAGAATTGGAGCATAATTGGACGCCAAAGTCAGCCAAACGAGCGGCACGAGCATCGAGCCGAACATGGCCGTGTTGGTTTCAACACTGGCCGTGTTCCTAACACGGGCATCAACACGGCCGTGTTGCGTGCATCAAAACATCAAAGAAAAGGAAGTTCTTAGGGAGCACGACCACAGAGAGTAACACGGCCAGGAACACCAGCCCGTGTCCTTAACACGGCCAAGAACACGGCCGTGTTGGCAGTGACAAGGCGAATAATTAAAAGAACGAAGAGAGGAAAGAAAAAGAGGAGGCTAGGGTTAAAATGTCCAAAACCCTAATTTTTCTCTCTAAGGATTTTCTAAGCTGAAACCAAGCTAAAAGGAGACTTGGATAAAGGTTTCAATCAGATTCCCTTTATAGATTGAAGATTGGGCGAGGTTTGCTGATTGGTTCTCAAATCGAGCAAGAGGCAACTAGGGTTTGAGATTTCGAATTTGCAAATTTAGGGTTTTTCATTCAGCTTGAAAGAGAGGGGTGTACATGCCTTTAATTTTCTTTTCCTTATTTTGTTCCCCAATTGCTTTAACCATGAACATGAGTAGCTAGATCTTTTGAACCCATTGGGGTTCACCTTTGTTGATGGATTATGCTTAATTGTTAGTTTTATAATTGTCATTCTTGCAATCTTCTTGCTATTTAGTAATAAAAGTTTGATTCAGTTAATTTGAGACGTTGAATTAATTATTTATTGGGTTCTTTCTTGACATTGAGAAATGCTTGTTACAACTGGACATTGAATAGTAAGGACTAGTAGTTAACACTTAGAGATAAGGTTGATTTACTTGCCGGATTAAGAATTAATAACTCTTAATAGTTTTAAATCATACTTAATGCTAATCTGTAGTAATCCGATAGGAAGAGATTCCATTAGATTAGTGCAGGTTTAGGAATTCGGTAAGCTCGAGAGAGGAACCGGGATTCAATTCAGGATTTAGGCACGGGTAAGCAAGATCGGCAATCCATAAAATCCATCTTTAGAATTCCATCACTTAGGCTCCCTTTTGGGTTTGTTTCTCTCCTTGCAATTGTCTTTTCATTGTTCGTTGTCCTTCATTTACTTATTTGCACTCATAACCATTAGCTGGTACGTTAGAACTTTCACACCCTATTTCAGATTAGATAACATAGTAAACAGTAGTAACTCTAGGTTCCCCCGATCTCCAGCGATACGACCTTGATACTCACTAGTGCTAGGCTGCATCAGTAGGTTCACTGCCTTAGGTGTAGGTTGCATAAAGAGCCCATCAGTAGCCTATGTTAAGCTTAATAAAGAGTGCTCAGCAGTGTTTCAGAGTAAGTTGCCAGAGAAACGTCACGATCTAGGGAGTTTTACTATTCCTTGCACTTTGGGTAACTTGTGTGTTGATGATGCATTAGCTGATTTGGGGGCTAGCATAAATGTCATGCCCACTAATTTGTTCAATAAGCTAGGTATGGGGGAGGCAAAACCCACTAGGATGTGCATTCAATTAGCTGACCATTCTGTTAAGCTTCTTAGGGGATTGTAGAGAATGTGCTAGTCAAGGTAGATAAGTTCATATTTCCTGTGGACTTTATGGTTATGGATATGGATAACGAGCATGGTGTACTGTTGATTTTGGGGAGAACTTTCCTTGCCACGGCTAGTGCTAAAATAGATGTATTTGAAGGAAAGTTAGAACTTAATGTAGGGGATGACTATGTTACTTTTAGTTTACCCCCATTTGATAGTTCTCCCACCGACCATGTTCATACCATCTACAATATTGATGGAATTGGTCTTGCATGTGATAAGCAACCACTGGATGTACAATTGGATGATGCTATACATGTCTCATTCCTTATTGATATTTGTTATTCCTCTGAAGAAAACAACTTGTATCAATTTGAGACTTTATACTATGATACAACCGAGAAGGGTAGTTGCAAGTTTTTTTATGACAGGTCACCTAAACAGGATTTGGAGTGGATGAATGGGCATCCCGACTCGGTGTGGAGAGCACCTCCTTGGTCATCTACTGCACACATTAGACCTCCTCCTTACACTTATATGCCTCAAGCCCTAGCTTACATTGAGCCCACCTTCTCAATTTGCCCCCGATGCAGGAATATTGCTGCAGAGTCCAGCTAGATGACTCGAACAGAAAGAAGCGCCTTCGGGAGGCATTCCTGAATCTATTTATGCTTTTTGAGTTTTTGGACATCTTTTATTTATTTATTTATTTTCTAGTTAGATATTTCAGTTTATTTTATTTTGAGATGGTTTTATTTTATTGAACCTTTTACTAGATGTTGCTTGGGATGTGTTTGTTCTTGAGTTTTGTAGGAGTTAGACTACTTGATGCTTATACGCAATTTTGAGGACTAACATATCTTGGAGTATTAAAGTACATATCAAGGGCAGTATCCAGTAGACTATTTTTAGTTCTTATCTCCTTTTGTTGTCTTGTTTTTTTTTTTGTTATTTTCTAGCTTTTGTTGGACTCCTAGGATTTGCTTCTTTGTGCATATTTTATCTCCCTTGTGGAGTGCCTACCTTATTTCACACTGAGGACAGTGTTTTTCTCAAGTGTGGGGTAGGTACCTTAGTTTTGTGTAGGTACCGATTTTATTTTTCCTTCTGTAAGGATGGTATTCTGTTGTTTTTATTTTGCTTTCATTGTCCTTATTGATTGAGTCCATTCATTCTGACTACCCTTATCTTGAGTTGTGTCTTAATCGAGTAGTTGATGATTTTTCTCTTTTGAATGGATACCCTTATAGCCTTTATCGAATCTTGTTGGAAGAATGCAATGAACAGATTTCTTAATTTCAATAGAGCTAGGTAAAACTGGTGTTTTTCCTTAATTTTTCCATTTTACTTTATCTTGGATATAGAACACTGTTAATATTACTGCTTATTATTATGATTGATTGTTTAAACTTTGGTTTGAGAATTGATGCAATTTTAACCCACTCAATTGGTGAGGTTTTGAGCCAAATTGGGCATCATTATTTTTTATGCTCCCTTTATTTTTGATTTGTGAGCACTGTACAAAATCTTTGTTTCTAAAACTTTCCTTGTGATTCCTTTTGGGATTACATAAATTTTTGACCGTCATGAGATGATTTGGGCACTTAGGATTTACACAATTTGGACAAAAGTCTAACCCTGTTTTTCCCTTAATGAACCAATTTTGAGCCTTAGCTTTTTCTTTCGTTGTAATTCACCTTTGACACTTGTTTTATCACTTCTATTCATTTTACCATTCTTTCCACCATTGTTGCTAGAAATTATGTAAGTTTATGCCGCATTTCATTGTGGATCAATTTGCATTCTTTTTATATATATTCAATAAGTTGTTAGATTTTTCGTAGATGCTCCGTTCAATCCAAAATGAGTTATTCATTCTTATTGTTTATGTCAATAACCACAGCAGCCCCTACATAACCTTCTATAACATGCATTGATGGGCTACTGATGCAACCTACACCTAAGGCAGTGAACCTATCGATGCGATCTAGCACTAGTGAGTATCAAGGTCGTATCCCTGGATATCGGGTGAACCTAAAGTCGCTACTGTTCGCTATGTTATCTAGTCTAAAATAAGGTGTGAGAAGTCTAAATTAATTAACTAATGCTTATGAATGCAGATAAAGGAACAACCGCAACTGAAAATCGAAAGACAACCGTAATAAAGAAGCAAACCCGAAGGGGACCTAAGTGATGGAATTCTAAGGTTGATTTTATAAACTACCAATCTTGCTACCCGTGCCTAAATCTTGAATCAAACTTGGCTCCTCTCTCGAGCTCACCAAATTCCTAAACCTGCACTAACCCAATGGAATCTCTTCCTATCAGATTATTATAGATTAGCGTTAAGCGTGATTTAGAACTATTAAAAGCTGTTAATTCTTAATCCGGCAAGTAAATTAACCTTATCTCTAAGTGTTAACTACCAGTTCTTACCGTTCAATTTCCAGTTGTAACAAGCATTTCTCAATGTCAAGAAACAACCCAAAAGACAATTAATTCAACGTCTCAAATTAACTGAATCAAACTTTATTACTAAACACCAAGAAGATTACAAGAATGGCAAATAAAAATCTAACAGTTAAGTATAATACAACAACAAAGGTGAACCCCAATGGGCTCGGCCGCCCTAGCTACTCATAATGAAAGAAACAAATACAAAAGGATATAAATAACAGAAAAGGAAATGGAACATGTAACCCCTCTTTTCTCGAATCGGAGTGGAAATGTCGCAAGTGCCAACTCTGAAACCAGCCTCAAATATGGATCTCGGATGTCTCAGTCAATCGTCTAGAACCTTCAATCCTTGCTTGAATCCCCCGAATCAATCCTTTGAACTGACGTTGGTCTCCCAAAATGTGAAGAACAAAGGTGTAGAAGTGAGGGGTCGCGCGCGTAGAGAAGTCCAGAAATCAGAAGCTGAACCTTGTCTCATTTTTCGTGCGCCTACTTATAGGCAGAAGTGCCCTAGCCCGTGCCACGGCCCGTGCAAATATGCACATGCGAAGGCCTTGAATTGCGTGCTAATCAAGGAATCAACTCCGACAAACATCTAATATGCGTAAATCATCCATATAGCTTAGTTTCTGCGCGGAAATCAATCAATTTCCCATCAATGAGTCTGAAAACCTGAAAAACTCAAAAACATATCAAAGTGTGATCAAACAGGAATAAATATGGCTCAAATACATTAATAAATGACTGATAAACAATCAATAAATATGCATAGAATCATCTACATCATATATACATAGTATATATCAAAAAAAAAATGAGAAAGAAAAGAAAAAGAAAAAAGAAAGAGAAGAGTATTCTTTTAGTTCATTTCGAGCATCATCTTATTGTTGGAGCAACTTAATGTTTATTTTTGGTACAGCATTTGATCCTTGGCTATATTCTTGCATTACTTGTATAATTTTCCAGTAACTTTTATCCTACTTTCCATATTTCTCCATACCTTACCTTAACCCCAATACAACCTGGCTCAAGACCCTTTGATCATGATTATTGATTATTTCACAGTAGTGGAGATTGGATCTATAAGCAAGCTTATGGTAAGCACTTTTTGTGTATTTTTGCGTTGAGAGCTTGGCGATCTTCTTTCACCTATATACACTTGTGTCTTTTGAGTGACATCTTGTGAGGCATGGTTCTCAAAGTCTCAGTTTGGATGGTTTATCATTTTAATTTTAGCAGCTTTATTAACTTTGTTATCTCTTCTAAGGATTTAGTGATTGGGGATTTTGGGGAAATTCTTTACGGAGTTTGAGATTTGTTTTGAGCTGACTTCCTGCAAAGTATCTGATTGAGTTATTTGGTATCTGTTTCAGGAGTGAGTTGTTGATTGCTTGAGGACAAGCAAAGGCTTAAGTGTGGGGTGATTTGATAAGCATCATACTACACATGTTTTCATGCCCAATTATTTACATTCTTGTGCATGATTATCCCGTTTTATGATAGAATCACCTGTATTTTGTTTCCTTTCACGTTTTAGGTCATTTTTGAAGGACACCATCAATAATTGAGGAAAATATGCATGATTACGGACCAGAATCCATCAAATTGGAAGCGGACTAGCACCCCGAGGGTTGAGCACGGCTTGGACTCCGGCCGTGCTGGATTGCCAACTAGCACAGGCTTAACCACGGCCGTGCTGAAGAGACCATATAGGCAAAATTAGATTTAGTGAATGGTGGCTCAATTTTCTGACTTGATTCTGATATACACACTCAATTCACTTGTTTTCTAAACCTTAATTGTCGACATGGGAGATCAAATTCATCAATTGAAGGAAGGATTACAGTTATTTTAACATCGATTTGAAGATCAAAACAAGATTTGGGGAGCATTCAAGAGGTAAATTGGGGTTTGATATTTTGAATTGGAAAATTAGGGTTTCTTAACCAACTTGAAAGAGAAGGGTGTACATGCCTTCAATTTTCGTTTCCTTATTTGTTCCTTACTTTGCTTTCACTATAAACATGAGTAGCTAGATCTTTTGAACCCATTGGGGTCTTTATTGTAAAATAAGGAAAATAAACCACTAAGGAATGACACTTAAACTGATAAACAAGCTAGAGAGCCCCTGCACATATCCTTAACAAGCATAAGTCAAGCAAAAAGAAACGAAGCACTCAATTCAAGTATCAAAACCAAGATGCTAATGATTCACAAAATACTATCTCAAAAAATTGTTCGGAACCAACTCCTCATAAGATTCACACTAAATCAGTCAAAGTGTTTAACGGGTAGTGTTTAATCGCTCAATGCATCAAATACTGCCTTACTATATGCTTGCTCTTAAATCCTACTTCTACCACTTATGGAGAGTCAACAACCATGTAAAGAGGTCTTTATAAGGGTTGTAATGGGGATTAGGCAAGGGTAGGTAAATTTGGTAAGAGTTGAACCTATGGTGTTTTGTAATGAGATAAATGACCTGCACACGAGCCATAATAATCACAAGGGGTAAATAATGGGCAGTAGTCCAAGATGGGAAATAGGAATCAAGTCAAAATGTAAACTCCCAAAAGCAATTAAACAATTAGCTCACTTACTTTCTTTCTTCTCATCACCCTTTTATTTATTTATTTATTTTTTTATAAGGGAAGAAATAAATAAAAGCATATAAAGTGTATGCTTATAATTGAGGCTCAATTTCTCACAAGTGTGCTTTTTGAGTAGGTTCCAAACAAAAATCAACAAAACATAATTAAATAAACCAAAGCAACTTAGTGCAAAACTCAAACTAATTAACTTACATTCTTCCGCAAGACTGGACACTATCGGTTTTACCCGATCACATGGACATAAACAGGAATTCAAAATCAAGTCAACAGTAAGAGCATTGAAACAAAGTGAAAAATTTTCAAAATTTTACAAAAAAATTGCATAAAGAATAAACAAATAACTGAGATGGGATAGATGAAATGTGATATATACACTAGAAAAGGATCTAAATTTCATATACAAAATAATAAAAACACGAAAACAAGTGTATATAAATATCACCACCCCACACGTAAAGGACACACTGTCCCCCGTGTACAAAATATAAGAAATGAAAAAGAAAAAAGAGTTAATACCGCCCTGATTATGGCTCCGGAGTGAAAAGAGGTGCATCATCAGGGATATCAGGGCCGCTGGCTGGTCTGTGGTGGAGGAGTGGCTGCTCTCTGAGGGTCGGAAGTAGTTTCACCTGCAGGAGCTGGTGGATTAGTAGGAACAGCGTCGGTAGGAGGCTCATCAGGCTGCTCTGGTGAAGGATGCTTAATCAGAGAGGGAGGGTTAGCTGGATCATCTGCTAGCGGGATGTCAAAATAGCTCTATACTGGAACCCGACTCTGTGGACTGGCAGGGGCATAGTCTGTAGCAAAAATATCATCAAACAGGTCATTGGCCATAGAGGCCTCTAACCTACCGCCCTGCTCAATCAGGGCCTGAAGCATAGTCCTCTGCCTCTCAAACTGAGCCATCATCTAGCTTTGAAACTCAGCTTGACGGTGGAAAAGGTCCTGCTAAAAAGCCTCTACTCGAATGAAGTGCTGTTGCTGCTCCTCTGCCAACCTCTACAGTCTAAGCTGCAGCTCTCTAAACTCAATAAGGGAGACTCATAAAACAGCTGAAGATGACCCAGAAGGAGCTGAAGTAGACGGTCTGGAGGAAGACTCTCGAATATTAGAAGAAGGGGGTGGAACATCCTGTGTAATAGGGGCTCGTGGGGCAGGTCGCTCCTCTCTAAATGCTGCTAAGAGAGCACTCCTTATTCTATACTCTGATCCTAGCGGACCCTGCCTATGAGTCACTATCCCCATACTAACCAACTGGGGAAGTCCCAACGTCTCTATCACCCCCAGGTCTGTCAAATGTGGTACTACCTCCTCCAAAACTCTTAAGCTCCTAGCCAGCCGAGTAATCTAAGTCCCAGAACAGAAAAATACCTTCTTTGAGTTGTTACAGAAGCCACTGATCTGTCTGGTCAACAAGTATCCCATGTCGACGGACTGGTGCTGGTGCTTGCTATAAAGTATAAACAGGTCCAGCTGGGTAACTACACTGCTATCTCCCCTACTAGTGATGGTCCTAGCCAGCAATGCATGCAAGTGCCGCAATCCCTCAAGCAAGTTAGATGCCTTGGACTGGCTAGCACTATACCCCTCAGTGTCATCAGAAATGTCGGCCCACATATGCAGATATGACACACTAGGCGTGTGTATACAACGACTATATACCTCCTTAGCTACATCCTCCTCAGTCCATAAACCCAAATGTACCCCAATCTGTTGTACACTCACCGTGAAAGTATGCTCTGCTAGTCTAAAACTAATAGCATCCGGCTGCTGAAAGTCCCACAACTGGCTCTGCAGGAAGAAAGTGCTAGCGAACTCCATAGTCAACTCCCTATATGTCGGTTCAACTATCTCAAAGAAATGCGGAAACGGGGGTGTCTCAAGGTATCGGTGGACTGCAGCTGCAAGTCCAACGGTCTCTAGTGCTGGCCAGTCTATCCTATGCCCCTTTCCCAAATCTTTATGCCTCATCGACTGGTATCTCTACTCGAAGGTGGGCTGCCCTTGGAAAAGTAGGAATCTATGGCACTGAGATGGTCTAATTTGGCTTGAACTAGTCGGTGCAGTGCCTAACATTCGAGAGGAAGAGGAACCATTTGTCCGCCTCCTCTATTAAACTCCTGATCCTCGTCTAGTGGACATGGTACCTTCTATAAATGTGTCCCCTTAAAGTTTATTTTTCTATAAATAGAACACAATCCATGTTGATGATCAACACGGTTAGCATAGCTAGCCGTGTTGGTAACACGGCCTTGGACACCCTCGTGTTGAGCTCTAGAAACTACAAAACTTGAGATTCTCAGCACTTTCTCAATATTTCTCACCTGCACAACCAATAAGTCCTCAACTCATACACTCAACATAAATAAAACTTAACAAAAACAAATTGTAAAACCTAATCAAGCTAAGTTCACACATAATTCAAACCAAAAATGGAAAAACTAAAGAATTCAAACAAAATTAAAAGAAACAAGCTTCTTTAAAGTCATAAGCTGGACTTTAATCCTTTTTGAATCAGAAATGGAACGCCAAATTCACATGCTCCTCCACGTCTAATGATCCTCTGAGATAATGCTTCAACCTCTGCCCATTAACTTTGAAACTTCCCTTTTCTGGATGATGCAATTCAACCGCACCATAAGGGAAGACTTGCTTCACTGTAAATGGCCTCGACCAGCGACTCTTCAGCTTTCCTGGAAATAAACAGAGACGAGAGTTAAATAACAACACACTATCTCCTATGTTAAACTCCTTCGAACCTTTCAATCGCTTCTCATGCCACTATTTGGTCTTCGCCTTATAAGTTATCGAATTTTCATAAGCTTGTGGACGCCACTCCTCTAGTTCATTTAGTTGCCACTACCTATGTCTATCTGCACTATCTAAATCAAAGTTACAAGATTTAAGTGCCCATAACGCTTTATGTTCAAGCTCAACAAGTAAATGGCAACCTGTTCCATACACAAGCCTAAAGGGAGTGAACCCTGTAGAATTCCTATAGGCAGTTCTAAATGCCCATAAAGCATCATCTAGCTTTGTAGCCTAATCTTTCCTACTGGCTCCTATAGTCTTCTCTAAAATGCGCTTGAGCCCCCTATTAGTAACCTTTACTTGCCCACTCGTTTGTGGGTGATATGCTGTGGAGAATCGTTGAGATACTCCATATCTTTTAAGCACTTTTTCAAGTTGAGAATTACAGAAGTGGGTTCCCTTATAACTAATTAATGCTCGAGGTGTTTCAAACCTAGAGAATAGTTTCTTAAGGAACCTTACTACTACCCTAGCATCATTAGTAGGCAAGGCTTGTGCCTCAAGCCATTTAGAAAAATAATCAACAGCAACCAATATATATTTGCATCCAAACGAAGAAGGAAAAGGACCTATAAAGTCAATGCCCTAAACATAAAAAATTTCCACCACTTTTATACTATGTTAGGGCATTTCACCTCGGGCAGAAATGTTCCCTGACCGTTGGCATGCATCACAAACCTGGACATATGCTCGTGCATCCTAGAAGATAGTAAGCCAATAAAAACCAGCATCCATAACCTTCCTGGCCGTATGGTTTGCGGCTTGGTGTCCACAAACCGGTCCTTTATGAGAATGCTTGAGAATTTGAATGACCTCCTCCCCATATACACACCTCTTGATAATTTAATCTGCACAAATCCATAACAAGAAGGGGTCATCCCAAATGTAGTACTTCAAGTCAGCAAAGAATTTCTTCTTTTGCTGGCCCGTCATACCCTTTAGGAGTAACCTTGCAGCCAAATAATTAGCATAATCAAAAAACCAAGGAATAGCATTAGTTACCTGCATTGAGCATAAGTGCTCATCCGGAAAGAAGTCATCGATCGCTTGCTCATTAAGCTCCTCCAAGTGCGGGTTCTCCAATTGAGAAAGATGGTCTGCTACAAGAATTTCAGCTCCTCGTTTGTCCTTAATTTCTGAGTCAACTTCCTACAATAAAAGAACCCAACGAATCAATCTAGGCTTAGAATCATGCTTTGAAAATAAATACCTTAAAGCAGAATGATACGTGTAAACGATTGTCTTTAACAACACAAGGTAAGAATGGAATTTATCAAAGGTGAACACTACAGCTAGGAGCTCCTTCTCTGTGGTGGTATAGTGTTTTTGGGCATCTGTAAGCATCTTGCTAGCATAGTAAATAAGTTGGAACTTCTTCTCCTTACGGTGGCCTAAAACAGCTCCGACTGCAAAATCACTAGCATCGTACATAAGCTCAAAAGGCAACTCCCAATTAGGAGAAACCATAATGGGAGCTGTGGATAGTTTTTCCCTTAATAACTCAAAAGCTGCCAAACAGTCATCATCAAATTCAAAAGGCACATCTTTTACTAGCAATTGAGTTAAAGGCCTAGCAATTTTAGAAAAGTCCTTAATGAACCTTCTATAAAACCCTGCATGCCTTAAGAAACTTCTAACAGCCCTAACCGATGTAGGGGGAGGCAGCTTACTTATAACTTCCACTTTAGCTCTATCTACTTCCATCCCTCCTTGTGACACTTTATGTCCTAACACTATACCCTCTTGGACCATAAAATGACATTTTTCCCAATTCAACATAAGGTTAGCTTCAACACACCTAGCTAACATCCTTTCCAAATTATGCAAACAATGGGAAAAAGAGTTACCGAATACAGAGAAGTCATCCATGAAGACCTCCATCGACTACTCTATCATGTCATGAAAAATGGCCATCATACACTGCTAAAAGGTCGCAGGCGCTTTACACAAGCCAAACAGCATCCTCCTATAGGCAAAAGTGCTATGAGAATCTCCTTTTTAAGCACCTCCTTCATATGAGGGTTCAACCGCCTTTTTGGCTGCACCACCAGTTTGAACTCATCCTCTATCAAAATCTTATGAAGGCAGTAGCTCGGGTTAATTCCTAGTATGTTAGCCCTCTTATATGTAAATGCCTTTGCATACCTTCTCAAAATACACCACACCATCTCCCTCTCCTCAGGTGTGAGATGAGCGGAAATAATTATCGGTAAGCGCTTTGCTTCATCTAAGTAGGCATACATTAAGTGCCCTGGCAATTCTTTCAACTCAAGCACGGGCGACTCCTCCAAAGAAGGTTCCAGCTTCTTTACTCCTGATCTGTCAAGATCAATAAAACCATCAGTCTTTCCATTAATAAAATCAGCAGCTAATAAGTGCTCTAGCTACTCCAACACTTGTTCATTGGACAAATTATCCTCATTTTCTTGCATTCCCACTTGCAAAGGATCATCAATCAACATTTCCTACAATTGAGACTCCACAATATCATCAATAACATCTATTGAACATACAGTGTCATCGTGCTCATTTGGGTGTCTCAAGGATTTAGTCAAATTAAATGTAATGCTCACATCATCTACCCTAAGTTCCAGCTTTCCACTACTAACATTTATCAAGGCCCTAGATGTAGCTAAAAATGGTCTACCTAGGATCAATGGAACATCACTCTCACCATCCATTTCCATGACAACAAAATCCACAGGAAATATAAATTTTTCAACTTTAACTAGCACATCCTCTATAATCCTTTTTGGGTATTTAATAGTTCTGTCTGCTAGTTGTATACTCATCCTAGTAGGAGTTAGCATAGATGTGCTTAGTCCTAGCTCCCCAAACAATGAGCTAGGCATCAAATTGGCGCTAGCTCCCAAATCAGCTAATGCTAGCAGTTTCAATTTATCCCTAATCAAACAAGGTATAGTAAAACTCCCTAGGTCACGTCGTTTGACTAGAATCTTGCTCTGAAACACTACTAAGCATTCTGCATTCAAGGTCACCAATCCCAAATCCTCTAACTTCCTCTTGTTGCTTAGAATCTCCTTTAAAAACTTCGCATACTTTGGCATCTACGAAATAGCTTCAACAAAAGGCAAGTTAATCCGCAATTGTTTAAAAAGATCTAAAAATTTACCAAATTGCTTATCAACTTTATCCTACTTCAGTCTTGCAGGATATGGAATGGGAGGTTGGTATGGCCTCAAGGGGATCTTCTTCGAATCCTCCTTCTCTTAAACTACTTCCTTTCCTTTCTCCTCAGGCTTGTCTTTCTTTTTTGACTCATCCACCTGCATATCAGAATCAGCATTAGTAAAAGGCTTAGATGGACTAGGAAGTTCCTTACCTCATCTCAAAGTAATTGCTTTGGCATGCTCCCTTGGATTAGACTCTATGCTACTTGGAAGCGTGCCCGGCTGCCTCTCAGCCATCATCCTAGACAACTGCCAATTTGATTTTCCTGGTTCTGAATTGAAGCTTGTTCATTCTAAATGGCAGTGTCCGTTTGCTGAAATCCGTTCTTTGAAGTTGCAATAAACTTCGTCATCAACTCTTCCAGGCTAGGCTTCTTTTCTTGACTACCTCCTGGTTGATGAGGAACAGACTGCATAGGTTTCTTCTAGCAAGTGAACCAAGCCAAGGACTAGAGAAAACCATCAACATTCTTGAAGAAATTGCCCAACTATCGATCCTTCCAATTGGTGAAACTTCAGCTTTCAAATTGGAAGAGCCCCTAGAGCATCATGACTACGTGCAATTATACGAGGAGCGAGTTTTTCCCATCATACTGGCAGCTTGCTTGATAGTTGGGAAGAGGAAATTGACGATTATCCCTCTAAGCGGATACTTGAAGCCATTTGCTTGGAAGAAGGATGGATAGTAATCAATCCCCACCATTTGCTTTTCACCATGAGTCCAGCTAAGAAGACTCATCACATCAAAAAGAAGCGCTTTTGGGTGGCACCCTAAATTCTATTTTTCAATTTTAATACTTTACCCTTTTATTGTGAACTTAGTTTGATTAGATTTTACAGTTTGTTTTTGGTAAGTTTTATTTATGTTGAGTGTATGAGTTGAGGACTTATTGGTTGTGTAGGTGAGAAAGAGTGAGAAAGTGCTGAGAATCGCAAGTTTTGCATTTTTTGGAGATCAACACGGGCATGTTCAAGACCATGTTCATTGAAGAAAATCAAATTAAGATGAACACGTTCACAGAAGGTCATACGGACATTTATGCCCGACTGTGTCCTCAACACGTTCCCGTGTTCCAAAAACACGGGCGTGTTATCAGAAGTTGGTAAGTCAGCACGTTTAAATTTGCTTAACACGACCCGATATCCAGACCGTGTTCATGAACACAGCCCCTGTTGGTGAACACGGGCGTGTTCCGTACACTGCCTATATATACTACTTCATTTCGAAATGGCCAAAAATTTTGCTCTCTCCCTTTAGTTTTAGCAATTCTCTCCTCTCTTACTCTCTCACTTCTTATTTCTCATCTTGAAGACTTTGGATATTGCGTTTGTCAAGTAAGTACCCTCCAACTTCAGTTTCCATTTTTTTTATTTTGATATTAGTTTGAATTTACGTCTTTTTTGTGTTTCAATTTTTTTTAGTTTATTTCCTTATTTTATTATTTGGTGCATGCATTTACATTCATGTTTGTGCTTAATTTTCTTTTGTTTTCTTTAATTTAGTTTATATACTTAACTTGCTCATATTTTCCATTTCTCTTTTCTACCATTATTCATGATTGCAATTAATTCTCTATTTTTCTCTTTATTATTATTGTTGGCAGCTAAACAATAGGATCTGTCATATATAGTCGACTCTGTTGTATCTGTTTTATATTAGCATATTGGTTTGCCTTATGATGGATTATAGCGAAGTTAAACTCCATGTGGATGAATTGGAAGTTTAATTGGTTAGCATTGGTTGGCAATGTTGTGGATTGAATTTTCTTTGTAGGACATTGAGCGGTTTAATTTTATCAAGTTAAATCGTTCGGTTTGTCCATTTTATGCCGTTATGCTGCCAGAATTTCGTTGATCCTTAGCACTAAAAATTTCTTTTTCAGGTACCATGTCCATCAGACGAGGATCAGGAGTTTAGAAGAGGAGGCAGACTGATGGTTCCTCTTCCTCTCGATCGTCAGGCGCTGCACCGACTAGTTCAGGCCAAATTAGACCACTGCAGCGCCATCGATTCCTACTTTTCCAAGGGCAGCCCACCTTTGAGCAGATATATCAATCAATGAGGCACAAAGATTTGGGAAAGGGGCGTAGGATAAACTGGCCAGCACTGGAGACCGTCGGACTTGCAGCTGCAGTCTGCCGATATCTTAAGATGCCCCCATTTCCACAATTCTTTGAGAGAGTTGAACCAACATATAGGGAGTTAATTGTGGAGTTTGCCAGCACTTTCTTTCTGCAGAGCCAGTTGCGGGACTTCCAACAACTGGATACGATCAGTTTCAGACTAGCATAGCAGACTTTCATGATGTGTGTACAGTAGTTTGGGGTACACTTGGGCTTGTGGATTGACAAGGATGCAGCTGGGGAGGTTTACAGTCGCTGTATACACACTCCTGGTGTGTCATATCCGTAGATGTGGGCCGAGATTTCTGATGACACTGAGGGATACAGTGCCAGCTAGTCTAAGGCGTCTAACATGCCTGAGGGACTATGGTACTTGCATGCATTGCTGGCTAGGACCATCACTGGTAGGGGAGATAGCAGTGGTATAGCTACCCAACCGGACTCTTTTATACTTTACAGCATGCATCAGCACCAGTCCGTCGACATGGGATATTTGTTGGCCAAACAGATCAGTGCCTTCTGCAACAACTCAAAGAAGGTATTTTTCTATTTTAGGACTTACATTACTCGACTGGCTAGGAGCTTAGGAGTTTTGGAGGAGGCGATACCACATTTCACAAAGTTGGGGGTGATGGAGACTTTAGGGCTTCCCCACTTGATTAGTATGGGGATGGTGACTCTTAGGCAGGGTCCGCTAGGACCAGAGTATAGACGGAGGAATGCTCTCTTAGCAGCACTCAGAGAGGAGCGACCTGCCCCACGAGCCCATAGTACACAGAATTTCCCACCTTCTTCTGATATTCCGGAGTCTTCATCCAGACCATCTACTTCAGCTGCTTTTGGTTCTTCAACAGCTGTTTGAGGAATCTCCCCAATTGAGTTTAGAGAGCTGCAGCTTACAGTGTAGAGGTTGGAAGAGGAGTAGCAGCAGCACTTCATTCGACAAGAGGCTTTCCAGCAGGACCTTTTACAGCGTCAGGCTGAGTTTCAGAGCCAAATGATGGCTCAATTTGAGAGGCAAAGGGCTATGCTTCAGGCCCTGATTGAGCAGGGAGGTAGGTTAGAGGCCTTTATGGCCAATGACATGTTTGATGATATTTTTGCTACAGACTTTGCCCCTGCCTGTCCATAGAGCCGGGTTCCAGAGGAGAGCCATTTTGACATCCCTCTAGCGGATGATCCAGCTGACCCTCAATCTCCGACTGAGCACCCTTCAACACGGCAGCCTGACGAGCCTCCTATTGACGCTGCTCCTACTGATCCACCAGCTCCTGCATGCGACACTACTTCCGATCCTCAGAGAGCGTGAAACTCCTCCACCACGGACAACGATATACTGTGGATGCACCTCTTTTCACTTTAGAGCCATAATCAGGGCAGTATTAGTTTCTTTTTCCTTTTTCATTTCTTATATTTTGTACACTGAGGACAGTGTGTCCTTCAAGTGTGGGGTGGTGATATTTATATACACTTGTTTTCATGTTTTTATTATTTTGTATATGAAATTCAGATCCTTTTCTAGTGTATATATCGCATTTCATTTATCCCATCTTAGTTATTTATTTATCTTTTATGTAATTTTTTGTAAGATTTTGAAAAATTTTCACTTTGTTTCGATGTTCTTACTGTTGACTTGATTTTGAAATCCTGTTTATGTCCATGTGATTGGGTAAAACCGATAGCGTTGAGTCTTACGAAAGAATGTAAGATAATTAGTTTGAGTTTTGCACTAAGTTGCTTTGGTTTATTTAATTTTGTTTTGATGATTTTTGTTTGGAACCTACTCAAAAGCACACTTGTGAGAAATTGAGCCTAAATTGTAAGCATACACTTTATATGCTTGAATTTATTTCTTGTTGAGAGTGCCAATTACTGTCTTTACTTTTAGAACTTGCTCGATAATGGTTATGAGGGCCACAAGGAGAGTTTAATACTTTGGTATGATAGAGGCACTTAGGTTTTTCATTCTAGCCAAATAGCCTTCATTCGTTTATTGATTCTTTAGATAACCCCTTCTTTCACTATTTTTTTATCATATTCCATTACCACTTAGTTTTATTCTGCTTTGGGTTATGATTTTGCATATGACTTATTTTTATTGGGAATTTTTGTCTTGGGAATAGTGTGGAATCTTGTAGCAGCTTTCTTTAATCCAAAAGAAATTCACCCTATTATGTGAATGTTCTTCCCTTATAAAAAAAAGAGAAAAAAAATAATAAGTAGAATCGAGGGAAGGATGATGAAAAGAAAGGAAGTAAGTGAGCTAATTGTTTAATTGCTTTTCGGAGTTTACATTTTGACTTAATTCCTATTTCCCACCTTAGACTACTATCCATTGTTTACCCCTTGTGGTTATTGTGACTTGTGTGCAGGTCATGTATTTCATTGCAGAACACCATAGGTTCAACTCTTACCAAACCCTACCTAATCCCCATTACAACCCTTATAAAGACATCTTGACATGGTTGTTGCCTCTCCATAAGTGGTAGGAGTAGGATTTAAGAGCAAGCATATAGTAAGTAAGGCAATAGTTGATGCATTGAGCGATTAAACACTACCCTTTAAACACTTTGAGTGATTTAGAGTGAATCTGGTGAGGAGTTGGTTCTGGATAATTTTGTTGAGACAGTATTTTGCGAATTATTGGCATCTTGGTTGTGATACTTGAATTGATTGCTTCGTTTCTTTTTGTTTGACTTATGCTTGTTAAGGATATGTGCAGGAGCTCTCTAGCTTGTCTATCAGTTTAAATATTGTTCCTTAGTGGTTTATTTTCCTTATTTTACTTTCGATTGATTGAGGACAAGCAATGAGCTAAGTGTGGGGTTATTTAATGTGCATAAAATACACACATCTAAATGGGATTTTTTAAGATTGATTTTATGGACATTTGGATGTGAATTGGTCCTTTACACTCACCCTATGCGTCTGTTTGTGTGCCTTAGGTTCAAAAGAAGTCAAAGAATGATAAAGGGAAGAATTGGAGCATAATTGGACGTCAAAGCTGCCGAAACAGGCTAAGTACGAGCATGAGGAAGCTGAACATGGCGGTGTTGGTTTCAACACTAGCCGTGTTCCCCACATGGGCACCAACACGGCCATGTTGGGTGCATCAAACATCAAAGAAAAAGAAGTTTTTAGGGAGCACGGCCACATAGTATAACACGGGCATAAACACCGGACCATGTTGGGAACACGGGCATCAACACGGCCGTGTTGGCAGCGGTATGGGGAATAAATTAAAAGAAAGAAAAGAGTAGGGGAGAACGTCCCAAACCCTAATATTTCTCTCTCTAAGGGTTTTCCAAGCTAGAGCCAAGGGAAAAGGAGACTTGGATCAAGGTTTCAATCGGATTCCCTTCAAAGATTAAAGATTGGGCGAGGTTCATTGATTGGTTTTCAAATCGAGCAAGAGGAACAAGAATCGATTCAATTCGAGCAAGAGGAATTGGGGCTGTTTACTCTTATCAAAGGGTGTAATCGGGTTTCTCTACCTTTACTCATTATTGTAATTGAATTCTTGTGGATTTTGATAATGAACATAATTAGCTAGATTGATTAAATCCATTAGGATTTCTTTACTATGTTGGCTTGATATTATATTGTTGGATTGTTTGGGTTCGTTTTGTATTCTTCTTGCTTTCAGTATTAATAAGATAATGCATTATTCATGAGACATTGTGAATACTTGAATTGATTGCGTCATTTCTTTTTGTTTGACTTACGCTTGTTAAGGATATGTGCAGGAGCTCTCTAGCTTGTCTGTCAGTTTAAATATTGTTCCTTAGTGGTTTATTTTCCTTATTTTACTTTCGATTGATTGAGGACAAGCAATGAGCTAAGTGTGGGGTTATTTGATGTGCATAAAATACACACATCTAAATAGGATTTTTTAAGATTGATTTTATGGACATTTGGATGTGAATTGGTCCTTTACACTCACCCTATGCGTCTGTTTGTGTGCCTTAGGTTCAAAAGAAGTCAAAGAATGATAAAGGGACGAATTGGAGCATAATTGGACGTCAAAGCTGCCGAAACAGGCTAAGTACGAGCATGAGGAAGCTGAACATGGCGGTGTTGGTTTCAACACTGGCCGTGTTCCCCACACGGGCACCAACACGGCCATGTTGGGTGCATCAAACATCAAAGAAAAAGAAGTTTTTAGGGAGCACGACCACATAGTATAACACGGGCATAAACACCAGACCATGTTGGGAACACAGGCATCAACACGGCCGTGTTGGCAGCGGCATGGGGAATTAATTAAAAGAAAGAAAAGAGTAGGGGAGAACGTCCCAAACCCTAATATTTCTCTCTCTAAGGGTTTTCCAAGCTGGAGCCAAGGGAAAAGGAGACTTGGATCAAGGTTTCAATCGGATTCCCTTCAAAGATTGAAGATTGGGCGAGGTTCATTGATTGGTTTTCAAATCGAGCAAGAGGAACAAGAATCGATTCAATTCGAGCAAGAAGAATTGGGGCTGTTTACTCTTTTCCAAGGGTGTAATCGGGTTTCTCTACCTTTACTCATTATTGTAATTGAATTCTTGTGGATTTTGATAATGAACATAATTAGCAAGATTGATTAAATCCATTGGGATTTCTTTACTATGTTGGCTTGATATTATATTGTTGGATTGTTTGGGTTCGTTTTGTATTCTTCTTACTTTCAGTATTAATAAGATAATGCATTATTCATGAGACGTTGTGAATTGTGTGTTTAGATTGCTTTGTGTGATTGAGAAGTCCATTTGGCAATTGGAATTTTGATTAGCAAGAACTGGTTAATAATTGCTTAGAGATATGGATAATTAATTAGCTGGAGTAAGAATTAACAAAGCTTAATAGAATTAATCATTAGGAAGAGATTCCAACTTTAGGTTATTAGGTTTAGAAATTCGGTTATCGAGAAAGAGGAACCGAATTCGGTTAAGAATTCATCCACGGGTAGCATAATTAGACTCCCAAATCCTTTATCTTTTGTTTGATTGCTAACTAGTTTAGGTTCCCTTTGGGTTTACTTTCTTGTCTTGGTTATTTTATTTATCAATTACTCATGCATCTCCCTTAGAATTTAGCTTGTAGCTATTAGTTAGTTTAGAAATTATTCACCGCTCATTTTAGGTTAATATAACAAAGGACAAAGGAGTAACTCTGGGCTTTCACTTTCCCGAGGAATACGACCTTAATACTCGCCATTAGTGCTAGACTGCATCGATAGGTACACTGCCTTAGATTGTAGCTGCATAGATAGCACACATCACTTCCAGATTCCCATTGCACATGAAGACCACGAGAAGACAACCTTTATGTGCCCGTATGGTACGTTTGCTTATAGGAGGATGCCATTCGGCTTGTACAATGTACGTAAGACTTTTCAATGGTGTTTTCACCCGAAATTGATCTAAATTTTCTAAAGCACTGATGATGCACCTATAAAATCTCATGAAACATGAAAGTACACAAAACATGGGTGATCTGGGAATAAAAACACAATAAATGCTAAGAAAATTCACAATAATACGTTAGAAAATATGTGTAAGATTATGCATATCAAACACAAAATTTAGCATGAGGGGATGGAGGTCGATAGAGCCAAGGTGGATACTATTGTTAGATTACTCCCACCTAGTTCAGTTAAGGCTGTTAGGAGCCTCTTACATCATGCAAGTTTCTATAAGAGGTTTATGAAGGATTTCTCTAAGATCGCTAGACCTTTAACTCTAATTGCTTATAAAGGATGTACCTTTTGTATTTTCTAATGATTATTTGTAGGCTTTTACGTTGTTGATGGAAAAACTATCCACAACCCCGATTATGGTTTCACCTAATTGGGAGCCGCCATTTGAGCTTATATGTGATGCTAGTGATTTTTAATTGAAGCTGTTTTAGGACAGAGGAGAGATAAGAAGTTCCAACCAATTTACTATGCTAGCAAGATATTGACTGATGCCAAAGAGCACTATACCACCACTGAAAAGGAGCTTTTGGCTATTGTTTTTGCATTTGACAAGTTTAGATCTTATTTGGTGCTATCAAAGACTGTGGTCTACACGGACCATTCCACACTAAGGTACTTGTTTAGCAGGAATGATGCAAAGCCTAGGCTTATTAATTGGATTATGTTGTTGCAAGAGTTTGATATTGAGATCAAGGATAAGAAAGGTGCTGAGAACTTAGCGACAGACCACATTTCTAGGCTAGTAAACCTGACGTTGGAGGTGCTTGATGAGAGTGCGATTGATTACAATTTTTTGGATGAGTTCCTATGCTCAGTTTAGGTTCATTCTGATATCCCTTGGTTTTCTGATTTTGCAAATTATCTGATTGCTAAACTCTTTCCGAAAGGTATGACATTTCAGTGAAAGAATAAATTCTTTTCTGAATTGAAATACTACATTTGGGAGGACCCTTTCTTGTTTAGAGTTTGTGCAAATCATGTTATTTTGTGATGTGTACATGGGGAGAAGATCCTCCAGATCTTGAGGCATTGCCATGAAGGACCAACGGGAGGTCATCAAGCTGCAAATCACACAGGTAGGAAGGTGCTAGACTCTAGATTCTACTCACCGACGATCTTTAGGAATGCTAAAGCATTTGTTCAGGTTTGGGATGCATGCCAAAGATTAGGTAACATCTCTGTTCGTGATGAGATGCCCCAAACGAGCATTCAAGTTATTGAGATTTTTTATGTTTGGGGAATCGATTTCATAGGACCTTTCTCTTCTTCCTATAGTAATAAATACATCTTGGTTGTCGTTGAGTACTTTTCTAAGTGGGTAGCTCTTATTAGTGATAGGGGTTCTCATTTCTATAATGCCCAATTAGAAAAGATGCTTAAATGCTATAGTGTATCACACATTTTCTACACCCTATCACCCATAAACCAGTGGGCAAGTGGAGGTTACTAATAAGGGTTTGAAATGAGTTTTAGAGTAAAAACTATAGGAGTGAGTAGGAAGGACTGGGCGAAGAAGCTAGATGATGCCTTGTGGGCATTTAGGACGGCCTTCGTACTTCAACTGGTTTTACATTATATAGGCTAGTTTATGGGAAAGCATGCCATTTTCCTGTTGAACTTGAGCATATAGCATTGTGGGCTTTGAAAACTTGCAAATTTGATGCAAGCCAAAGATCAGGTAAAAATAGACAGTGACAACTTAATGAGTTGGAAGAGTGGCATAACCAAGCATATGGCAACTCCTTAATCTATAAGGAGCATACTAAGAAGTGGCATTACAAGAGACTAAAGAGCACCAAGGAGTTCCAAGTTGGGGATAATGTGTTATTTATAACTCACGACTCTGGCTCTTTCTTGGGAAGCTAAAGAGCCATTGGTCAGGACCGTTCACCGTCCAACAAGTTTTCTCGTATGGCACAGTGGAATTTCACCTTCTAGAGAAGGGAAACTTCAAGGTCAATAGGCATAGGTTGAAGCATTACTATGGTGACTCATTAGAGCTTAAGGAGCGAGTCAACCTTGTATTGCATCAACAAGAGTAGCTCAAGTATTATGAATCCAACTAAATGACTCGGGTAAAAGAAGCGCTTTTGGAAGGCACCAAACTTTTATTTTATGTTTTTAAACATTTTGATCTTTGGTTTTGAAACATTATTTTCTCTAGTTTAGTCTTCATTTTCTTTAATTTTTTTATAAGTTTTATATGCCATTTAAGTATTTAGGGATACGTGGAAGGTAACTTGAATGTTTCACTGTTGAAAATTACAAAAAATTAAGCATGAAAAAGTGCGTAAAATGAATTCTGAGTTTCAGCACGGTCTTGGCGGCTTAGCATGCCCCGTGAGCATACCCGTGCTGGTCAACACGGATGTGTTGTGGGCAACAAGCAAACCGTGTTGAGAGAAACATGTAATTTCAGCATGTCTTTCGAGAGTAACACGGTTTGTGGACATGACCATGACAGGTAACACGCCCGTGTTGAGGACATATAAACTGTGTCGAGCTGAAATAGGAATTCAGCACGTCTTCCGAGAGTAATACAGTTTGTGGACACGACCGTGTCAGATAACACACCGTGTTGAGGACATATAAACTGTGTTGAGCTGAAATGGGAACTTAGCATGTCTTCGAAGAGTTACACGAGCTGTGAACACGTCTGTATCAAGCAACACCGCCGTGTTCTAGGCACCCAAACCGTGTTGACAGTAAAAATGGGCTTCAGCACATTTTTCGCGACTAACACATGTTGGGAGCGGTCAACACGGCCCTGGAACACGGGCTTGCTAGCCTCAGTGTTTATATAAGCCACGCCATATCACACGTAGAAAGTTTTTTGCTCTCCTCTCTCTTTGCACGTATAGGCCGATATGCTCTCCCTCTTTTCCTTCAATTTTGAAGTTTTTCTCGGCAAATAAAGACTATGCTCCTAAAAGAAGAAAGCACTACTTCCTTCTTACCTAATACCACTCTCTGATTTAACATACTATTCTTTGACAATAACATACTATTGACTGATAATTGTGCATATAAAGAAAAGTATTTTTCTTGCTCTTATAATAAGAGATAGTTGATGAGAATCCTCCGCACAAAGAGCCTAGCCCGATAGACGAGTTCTCTAGTGTGAACCAAATGGTCCCGCGAAGTTAGTCTGCAGATGGTTTAAGCCCTTTTCTAACTCTTGAAGAGCAGCAAAACAGACTAACCACACTAGGGGAGAAAAAGTGCTTTATGAATATATTTTTTTTATTTTTTCTTACTAAAGGTCATCGCCTGCCTCTATGTACTTGAGTCTTGATTTCGTAATTAACTATTATAAAAAGAGAAAGAGATTCATCTTGCTTATTTGTTTGCTTAATCATTGAATTGAGTGCTTGGTAAATGCTTTTGACTCAACCTCCCATTGCTCTATCTCCGATAGCTTCCAGCCGATAATAACGATAGATATATAGAAAGTGTGCAGTGAGGGATCTTTCTAGGTAGCTAGTCCTACTCGGCCCAAGCAATGCCCAAAGACTCCTATGTTTTTCTTGGTTGGAGCAACCCAACCGGTGATTTCTGTCTTCTAGAGAGCAAGAATTAGTCTCTCTTTTTTTTGGAGGTGGCGCAGAGCTATCAGAAAATGAAGTAGATCAAATGATTGTTCTAGAATGGTTATTTCTTATGAAAAATCTAGTCCGATGGTTGTTCTCCACTAATCACAAGGATATAGAGACTCTAGTTTTTTTATCTTTGGTGCCTTAAAGTTAGAATCTCTTTATAACGATTGATTATTATGTAAGCCTTAAGCTTTAATCCACCTTTATTAAACTTGGTTAATTCTTAATCCGATAAATTAATTAACCTTACCTCTAAAGGGAAATTAACCTGTTCTTGCAATTAAATTTCCAAACTTTATTAGAATTTCTCAATTGCTAAAAGAGTTCTATGAATAGTAATCAATACAATCAATATAACGACAACTAGATTTATATTATTAATTGCAAAACGAATATAAGAAAGGACACTCAACCAATCTTAATAATTCAGTACAAAGCCAACGTAGCAAGGAACCCCTATGGGTTCAACCAATCTAGCTACACAGTTCATGTCTAAAGCAAATAGGAATTCAACTACAATGAAAGAATAAAGAAATTGAAACATATACACCTTTATCCTAGAATTGGATGAATAGCTCAAAGCCTTGATCTACACTGTAGTCGATCTTCATAATTGCTTCTTGATTTGCTCCAAAACTCCTCCTCATTCTTCAAGCTTCAATCCAAAACCTAGAATCACGAATCTGATGTTCTAAGGTGGAATCAGTCTCATGGAAGCCGCCCTGAAATGCCTAAAACACGTATAGTAAAATTACAATGGAAGATGAAGAGTCAAAATCGCCGATCCGGAACTCATTTTGGTTCGTTGAATTTATACTATGGATATATTTAAACAACTGCACATGTTGATTCCCAAAAGTCAACCCAAGGTCAAATGCTTCTGATTTGGTCTATTTGTGCCCGAAATTGATCTAAAATTGCTTTAACACTGATGATGGACCTATAAAATCTCCTAAAATATGAAAGGACACAAAACACGAGTGATCTTAGAACAAAAACACATTAAATGCTAAGAAAATGCATAATAATATGCATGCAAACATGTATAGAACTATGCATATCAACGAAGCGGCGATCAAATTCTTTATGGGAATCATCAACTTTATAATGTTTTAATAACAGCTCATGCTTTTTAATGATCTCTTTTATGGTTATGCCAACAATGATAAGTGGATTTGGTAATTGGTCTATTTCGATTCTGATAAGTGCACTTGACATGGAATTTCCACGATTAAATAATATTTCATTCTACTGGTTGTTGCCACCAAGTCTCTTACACCTATTAAGCTCAGCCTTAGTGGAAGTGGGTAGTGGCACTGGGTGGACGGTCTATCCACCCTTAAGTGGTATTACCAGCCATTCTAGAGGAGCAGTTGATTCAGTAATTTCTAGTGTTCATCTATATGGTGTTTCATCCATTTTAGATTCTATCAATTTTATAACAACTTTCTCCAACATGCATGGACCTGGAATGACTATGCATAGATCACCCCTATTTGTGGGGTCTGTTGTCACTTTGTATAGGGCTGTGCCCCCTAAGAAAAAAGCCCTTTAGTAAAGCCTAAATATACTTATTAAAAACGAAAGCGCTAACGTGCCTTATATTAAAAAATTAGTTTATTTGAAAAGGAACCTTTCGCCTTTATTGATATGATATAAAACAAACTTACTTACTAATAAAATGGCAAGAAACACCTTCTTTCTCAAAGTTAAGTTTCTCGCTTAGAAATATTGCAACATTAGCGCTTTACTAATATAATAGAAAGTCAAGGCTCTTCTACTTTTCTACGAATCTACAACTCTCTGTATTGAGCGAGACTCCATCCATATCTCTTCCGTACTAGTGGGTTATTCTTCATTTGTTTTTCCATTTTATCATTTGTTTGACAGCTTCTTAAACTACGCTCCATTTTAGATAGGTTTTCAGTCTTAATCAAGTCAGGGATGCGTCGGCCGGTGGTTGCTTATTCTCGTCTGAGAATTGTACTACTTTTTTTATTTAAAAAAAAGAAAGGGGTCGATTTAAGCTCCTTCCCTTCCATTGCATAGCCGCGCTAGAAGGTATTATGAGCCATGTGTCCCATGCATCTAACCAGCTTGTGTGGTTCACCAGTTCCACTGAAAAATCTCATTTGTTGAAGCAGAGGATAGTGCGCTTTAGGCGCCATACGAGACACTTCTCTTCTTTTATTTTGGTTTATTCACTAATTTGAAGCTTAACACTTGTTTTCTTATTGGGGGCGGCATTCTTGAATGAAGTATATCCGGACCAAATTAGCACTTCTCAGATCAAGCTAGGCCTTTCCAATTGAGCTGGGCGTCGGGACCCTAGATGCGCTAGCGATCGGAAAATAGGGGGTGGTTGCCCAGGTTTCTCAGCCTGATAACCTGCACCTCGCGTTTATGATATCTACATTCAACTGTGCCCCAGAGACACAGTCGAAGCACGCCCGACCAGTGTCCTTCTTTCACGACATGCTCTAGTGTCGGGTATATTCTTGTGGTCTTATAGTGTTAGAAGAAGCTGTGTCCGTCGCGGACATCTGCAACATCCTCCCACATTTTTTTTAATATAGGACAAAGGAAAAGACTGACCCATTTTCGGTGACTTTCGCGATCGCCCTCACTGAATCGACTTGAATCTGAACTACGGTTTAGATCAAGTTTGATCGAAATTGGATTTCCTTTTCGTGCCATATGCACTTAGACTGACTTCTTTCCTTTTTCTTCCCAGTCCAATATTTATTCTTGAAAGTCCATGTAAAAGCATACTCTCAAAATTGTTGATCCTTCAGTGATCTTAACAATGGATTTTCCATTGTAAATTCGTATAAAGCAATTAACGAATGCCAAAAAAATAGAAGATCTATGTGACCAAATTCTCCTATTCAAAACAAGATCTCTCTTCTTCTTCATTCTCAATAGGAATGAATCAACAAAACTTCCCTTCCATATAGATCATCATGGCATGAACTCATTTCTACATTTCTCCACCCTGCCCTAAATCTAGCTTTGGTGGGCTTCCCTCAAGGTGACGCCGAAAGTCTACCTCCTTTTATGTGCCCCTCATCTCCACTCTATGCCATTGGATGTATGTTGGCACAGGAACGGCCGCTTGATCACCCTATCTACTTTGCAAGTAGATGACTTTTCGATTGGGAATTAGATAAGCACCGAACCTTCTTTATCATGATCCGCCCAACACTTAAGACTCGAGATTGAGCACCAGAGCGGCTCATAACAAGGTACCAAAAAGAAGAATGTGATAAGTTCATATTCTCCAGATTCGACTATAAACCAGATAGTGAGGATGGAAATAAGCATAAGCTACCTCGTTTTTGCTCCCGTCTTTCCCGCTTCCATCTTTCGTGGATGGCCCCATATATATCTCTTAAAGCTTCTATTTGATCCATGTAGCTATTTATTTGTGCCTTTACTTCCCGCGACTTCTTTTTATAGCTCTACCGCCAACACTACTGTTGCTTATGGGACCGAATCAATAAAAAAAACCTAGATCAAGTGGTTATACCCCTTTCGCTGGGGGAACTGGGTATTCAATGGGCTATGAATCTGGATATTTACTCCTTTACAGAACTGAAATTGAGATTCAAGGATTTTTGCTGTCTCAAGTGGGTAGTCATTATTAGTCAAGCTTTGGCTCCTGAATGGTAACTGGATCCGTCTAAAGGGAAACTAATTCTCAATTGCAATCTATATCTATTCAAAGTGGTTTTGTATTCATATATGGGCTAGATAGTGCTTTTATCTTTTAAAATGGGCCATTAATGCATCAATGGAGTCAACTTAATCTTCCATTTTTTTAGAAGTTGGTCGACCTTGACGTATATATACTATATTGCAGTTCCCACCTCCATGTGTATTGCGTGTTTGCTCCAATCAGGGTCAATGAAGTCAACTACCTTTCCTGCAGATGCCGCTTCAATGACTACTACTCTTGGGAAATGTTCCTCATGCTATTGGATTAATGTTTCAATGTGTTTTAGGGCTATGACTCAAAATTTGGGTCTCTTCAACCTACTGCTCGCTTTAACGGTGTCTGGATCAACAGTATCTATCATTAAAGGTAGTCTTCCTGGGTAGTCACATACGGGCATAAGTAGCCACCTAAGGTTTATGGCATCATAAAGTAGATAGTTGCTCTTATCTAAGGGGTTGGGTATGATCTTCATGGATAGTAATTCTATTTTTATTATCGTGATACGGATGAAGATCTCGATGATTCAGATTATGATCTCGATTTAGTCGACTCTGTTGATTCAGTAGATTGGCCGGTTGAACACTTTCTAGCAACACCAAAAGCTCCGATAGTAGGATGGGGGTTCAATTTATCTAGCCCTTGGTTTATGAAATCCCGATTTGAACATCCAAATGAAGGGAAAGAACGAACCCTACTTCTCTTCTCTGATCCACTATTATGTAGCCGAATTTCTTAAACTTAAAATGGCTCTTCAGGACGATGAGAGTCTCATTTATGTTCCTCCTAACTGGCTTATTGATGATATGATCGACATTGCTTGTTTGTTTGATGACTGTCCCATTCAATCAACTTATGTACTTGGGGAGCTCCCCATTCTAACTTCACCACTTCGTGGGATTCTACTCCTCTCCTTTATACTCGAGTGGCTCCGCTCCTCATAAACTTCGACTCAACTAAAGTCCGAGTCTAAAAAAAGTGCTTGTTTGTCCAATCAGGTGGGAGATTCAAATTGTGCGTGTCTATAAGCTGTTTTAGATTCTCATTGATACCGGCTTTAACCGCATCAACTTCCTTCTCCTATAGATATAGAGGGTTTTCGACTTGTTGTGGGGCAAGGGGAGGCTCCGGATGAATTTGATCCTGAATCAATTGACATAAGTTATGGATAAGGTGAAGGAGTGAGACTTCTTTTTTCATGCGAAATTCATTCTTTCTCTTTTTTTAAAGACACACCGCCACTCGCGTATCCCGAAGACACTTTCTAAAATAGTTGTTTGAAGATAGAAGGTGAGGGCTTTCCTCACAGATTCAATGGGAATGATTTTTTTCATTCAGCATGGTGCAGCCTACACTTTGATGAGCACAATGCAATTCATGTCACAGATACGTTATTGTCTCCAACTATACTACGATATTTTCATTTATCGAAAATCCACTATAAGTGCTATTTAGTACATCTCCTCGTCTGTGTAGAATAATTTTTTCTTTCCTTCAAGGGTAGCCGTGCTGCCGTTGTAAACCCAGTGAGTAAGCGGAGTCCTTCTCACTTTCAAGGAAAGGCCTTCTACCTTGAAAAGTCTTACTTTTTCCAAACGACATGGTCCTAGGCATTTTCATAGACTAGCCTGCTTTCTATCTTACTGTAAGAAATTCCTCGTCTACTTGCCAAACCTTCTTCTTAAAAATGCTAATAACACATTTATGTTATTCTCGAGGGAATGCGAGCTCTTATAAGGTACTTATACTTATACAATTTGCCTCAAAGCTTATCTCTTAGACAGATTGGGGGTGCGGCTATTTCCACCAACAAAAGTGAGACAGTAAGGCAACTCAACTAAGAATGGGAGACACTTCACTTGCTTCGGGAAGGCCTTTAAACCAGCTTCCTCTCCTTCAATAGAGACTAAGTATTAGGGCCAACTCGACTGCCTAACTAGTAGGGTATTTTCATAGTGTTGGCAGCAACAGGTTTCTAGAGGTAATCCAAGGGCTGCACTTTCTTCATATGAAAACACTAGTCTAATAACTTTACAGCCAAGGAAATCTTCAAAGGGATAGATGCGCCAAACTTAGAACAGTCCTAGATCGTTTCCTCAAAAGTAGGTAACCAATTACTGTCTTGAAGGGCGGTGGGTGAGTTTAACTAGAAAGAGATAAGATTAATCTACAAGTAAGGAGAGGTATTAATAGGCAGAGAGCTTTCATTTATCCTTGTTGTCTTTGTCTTGTCTAAGTAAGTAATGCATGAATTACCACTTAAGAAAGGTTCTTTGAGCATTGAAATGCCGCTGACGAAACATCAAGCAATAAAAGATAGGATTCCACTGACTTGTGAAAGCATGCATTAAATAAAACTATTGTTGGTAAACTATGAGATCATCGTCGATCGACCTTTTAACCTATTGCTTGGCGGTAGTCAACTTATCAAGTTCTATGCCTAGCGGTGGAGAGAAGCTTGTGGATTATACTTATGTTATTTTTTTTCTTGCGTTTATAAAATCGTACGAACGGGAATTTCTTACGTGTTTAGGGCATGTGCCAGATTACTTAAAGTGAAAAATCATTTTCATATAGATAGAAGAATATTTCTACTGTTATGTTAGAACCGTAGTCATTTCAAATGAAAGTTTATAGTATATAACATAGAAAGTGTTGTGTCAGTAGAGATAAGATAAGGAGTATAGGCCATTAATAAGTGGCCAAGGTCTAAGCAGCAAAGGAGGGGGAAGTAGAGAACGTTGGAGTTTTGGTTGTGCCACCTGAACATTTAGAATTCTCTTCCAATTGCAACTCCTCTAAGGAAGTGCACTCAAAAGAGTGAGGAAATGGTTTGGGGTTCAAGAAGGATCCGCGGATCCCGCTCTATGGGACTGAGATTTCATCCTTAGATATGAGGAATTCTTCGTTGGTGGTAAGTTAGCCGTGAATGGACTCTAACTCTAATGGCTGAGCTAGGTATGTATGCTTACCAAAGTAAAGACATTTGCTCCTTCTCTTTCTCAGTCATGATGCAAATCATTTGTTCAAGACTGGTGGTCATCGAAATTGTCATCTTAGAAAGTGCCTCCACCAAAGCTTTTATATAGGTCTGCTAATGCATAAGTAAATCCCAAATACTTGCATTAGTCCGTGCCTTCCTAAGTTGTTCTAGGATCATATCTTCTTTTTCGTCCGACTTTTCATTTAGTTTCTCTCCTTTCTATTCTTTTCCCATTTCTTTAATAAGTTTCGTCTCTGGTTGTTGGTAGTATCTTCCACTTCTAGTCATATTATTCACGCGTCTAGAGAAATTACAAAGGAAGATGAAGAGTCAAAATCGTGAAACCTTTTCTCTTTATTGGCTCATTCAATTTTATACTATGCGCCAACACGGGCTATGTCCAGGCCATTTTGGTCTCTCAATGACTAAATGAGCTGAATCTAGCAAGGGTGTATTCCAGCCCGTGTTGAACACGGGCCATTCTCTAGGCATGTTCTCAAGAACCGTGTCGCTTCAAAGTGCTTAAGCTACACGGCCTCGGAATTTCTGAACGGGAACTCAACCCAAGGTCAGATGCTTCTGATTATGTTCGTTTTCACCCAGAATTGATAAAAGATTGCTCGAGCACTGATGATGGATCTATAAAATCTCCTAGAATACAAAAGGATACAAAATATGGGTGATTTTGGAATAAAACCCAATGCATGCTAAGAAAATGCACAATAATATGCAAGCAAACATGTGTGAAACTATGCACATCAAATCACCCTATACTTAAGCTTTTGCTTGTCCTTAAGCAATCAACAACTCAACTCATAAAAATGCAGTCAACAAGACCTCAAAGTTCATGCCCCTAGGCCACAACAAATAGCATTCAACAGATCTTAAAGGAAACTCAATCATAAGACAAATTGAAAATTATTAATAGAGAATGGAGATAGTATCAATGCATGAATAACTTAAACAACAACTCAATCACAAACATCAAAAACCAATGCCTCACAGGGCTCATCCAAGTCACTCAAAGTGTGTAAAAGGTGAAAAAAAAATCCATCAAAGCAAATGCACAGAACCCGCTTACCATAAGCTTGCTCATAAATCATATCTCAGCTATTGCAAACAAATGAAAATACCAAAATCAAAGGGTCTTTACAAGGGTTGTAATGGGGCTAAGGTAAAGGTATGGAAATTTTGGGAGAGAAGTGTGAAAATACTAGAAATCCTTGCAATAAACAACAATGTATGCTCAAAGGATTAAATGCCCAAAAATATAAAGAAAAGATATTCACTAAATCCTCAATTTATAGAATAATGCTTGAAAATACTATAAATCCAATAAAGAGATAAATAAATAAAGAATTTTGTTGTTTAGTTTTGTTTTTTTTTCAACAAAATTGGACTAGCAGCTTAGAAGAGAACTGCTGCATACAACTGAATAAAGTAAAGAGCAAAAATAAAGTTTGGATTGGAGGGAGCATCTTTAGATATCAAAAGGACTTAGGTAATTTACCAACATAGGAAATGGCATTTTAATCCCAAATAAGAGTGAGCAAATCATAAAAATTTCAGCCTAAAGATAAAAGAAAGATGAAACAAAAAGGTTAAAATGTAAAGTGTGAAATGGTGTAAAAATGAAGAAAGGGGTAAAGGCACAAACATGGCTAACTAATGGAAACACAAAGGGTAGGCTTTTGGCCAAGTGTGGTGAATCCTAAGTTGCCCAAATCATCTCATGGTATTCACGAATTCATGTAACCTGAACAAGCATTACAGAGCAAGTTGTAGAAGTAAAGCCATGTATAATGCACACTCAAACAAGAAATATAAAGAGCATATGTATAATGAATGCTCAAAATGGCTCAAAATCTCACATTTGATGTGTGGCATTAATTGTAATTGGTTCTTAACATCATTAATTGAGTCATCACTTAAGAAATACATGCATATGACATAAACAAAATTCTAAGTTAAAATTTGACAGCTCGAGAAAAATTTAAGTAACCTCGGTAGAGTTGATGTATTAAACACCATTAATTATTTTCCAAGGACAATGAACAATAAAGAAAAGTAACTACAATTCTATAATTCAAATTGTCAATCACCTCAAAAATAGCATAACTCAAGTGCATAAAAACATAGTATCCTAGCATCCTAACAATATACATGATCAGGGATAGCCATTTCAAACACATCCAAAAGTCACAAGAAAGAGAAAGGAACATACAATTTACACACCCCACACTTAAAGAACACATTGTCCTCAGTGTAAAACGAAGTAGGTACCTCGCATGGGAAGTACAAATAAGAGAAGAAAAAGCAATAATATCCAAGTACATAAAATATAAGAAAAATAAAGTAAATACACGTAGAAAATTGAAGAAAATCTAGTGGAGACTACCCTGATAATCTGCCAAGGCTGGTGGAGTGAAAATTGGTGTGCCCTTGGTAGGAGTTGTGCTAATAGTCGGTGGAGGGTGCTGAGCAGGAGCTGTGCTTATAGTCGGTAGATGGTCCTGAGTGGCAGGTGAAGCTGGTGGAGGCTAGGTCGCATCTGGGAAACAACCATTGAGATCCAGGTTAATATCACCTATGTCATCAAAGAATTGCTGCACTCTATCATCCCCGTGGTCGGCCATCCAACGGGTACGCCATCTAATCGGCCTGTAATCGCTCTCGAGGCCCTCCAAAAGCTACTGCAGTACGTCGTTAAAACACCAGAGTTGCACTCTGGTCTCCTGCCAGAACTACCTGAACTCAGTAAAGTGTTGTTGTTGAAGGTTTGAAATCCTGTCTAAGTGATCTACAAGAGCACCTATCTAAGCACTGGAAGTGCTAGCAGTGTATGAAGATGAAGCAACAGGAGAGGGGGCGAAAGCATGCACCGGCTCAGGTATGTTGCGTGGTCTGAGCTCTGATACATCTACAGCTAGGTCATGTGGTGCTCTAGCTCTGGCCTCCCTAGCCTCCCATAAGATCCGGCTAACCAATCTGTACTTTATGCCATGGCGCCCTTGAAAAGTTGTCACCATCCGCATGTTAATCATCTAGCGGACTCCCACTGGTAACATGTCCCCTATCTGGGTCAGCTTACCCAAACAGCGATCCAGAACATCTAACCTTCTAGCTAACCGTGTGATGTAGGGGTAAGATAGAGATGTATCTTCTTAGACTCCCTCACAAAGCTCCTAATCTGACTGGCTAGGAGATAGCCAAGTTCTAGCTTCTTGCGCTGGTGTAGTGCCCAAAGGATGAAGACCTTGGTCTGTGTCACTATCCCAAAGCTCTCCCCTCTACCTGTAATGGTGTATACCATAAGTGAATATAGATATCAGAGTCGGTCTAGAATGAGTGACACGTTCGAGCGGCTCGGATAGTAATGCTCTGTATTGGTTACAATCTTATCCCCTATCCTCTTACAAGGGATGGGGTGAGTATATAGCCATCCATGGTAAGCCTCTCTGGTGATCTCCTCATGAGTCCATAGCCCCAAGTGCATCCCAAACTAAGGCACCCTCATAAAAAACTGATTGTCCCCCAGCCTGAAAGAAATGGCATCTGGCTGATGCCAATCAGTGATCTGTTGTAGAACTCTATAGTGAGCTCCCGGTACATAGGCTCAATGATGTCGAAGAAGGGAACGTAAGGTAGGGTCTCAAAGAGCTCTTTGACCTTCGAGGCTAGTCCGACCCTCTCTAGTGTGATGAAGTCAATACAACGTCCAGTCCCTACTTACTGCCATCGAAGTGCTGCTCGTGGTCTACAGACTAAAAAGTTAAAAGTCGGTGTCACACGGGAGCTGGTGGTAGTGCTAAGTGTCACGTGCCCGCCTCGCAACCAGGCAAGGAAGGCTACCGATGCGCCAAAAAACTGCCCAACGAATGCCCGTATGGACGGATACGGCCGTGTTGGTTTCAACACTGCCCGTGTTGACCAACACGCCCACGAACACGCCCGTTTTGTTTCAACCCCTGCCCGTGTTTACCAACACGCCCAAGGACACGCCCGTGTTGGTTGGATACAAATGCGAAAGGCCTAGAAGCTTCGGGAACACGGCCACAGTAGGTAACACGGCTAATTACCCCAGACCGTGTTCCTAACACGGCCTTGAGCACGGCCATTTGAGAAGGGAGGAAGAAAAAGAGGAAGAGAGAGGAAGGGAGAGAGAGAAAAGAGAGAAAGAGGGCTTGAGAGTGAGAGTCCATTAAAGGGAACAAGGGCAGTAATAAAAGAAGAGTGTGTGGGCACAAGGTGTGCCAAAATGTAGCCCTATAGAAGGAAAGAGTGTTGCTCTACATAGAGCAAAGAGAGATGCTCTATGTAGAGATAATTGTAGGAATAGTTATGTAAATTAATACATGTTAAGGTGTGTGTGATATATGAAAGAAGAGAGCTTGTAGAGAGAGAAAGTGTGCTCATTGTAAGTAGCTTTAGTGCGAATTAATCAATACAAGTATACACTTCCACAACTCTTGCGTCTCTTTGTGCCACTTTCGTGAATTTACTTCCGCTAGCGTATTTGCTATTATTCTGCCGGGTTTGGCAATCAAGGGTAGGCTGACTAGCTATCTTAACTTTCGGGGAAATCAAGCAAGCTAGGCCGCACGTGGGCAAAGTTTTGGAGATAAAACAAAACTCACGTGACATAAGGGTCTTTAAGGTGCAGGTGACTCTGCAGTATCTTTGGTCTTTGGACCACTCTTGCTTAGAAGAAGAGGCATCTGTATCTGTGCAACGTCTCTTGTATTGAGTCTATCGTGGAGGCTGCTGTCTGGTACGCTCTAACCTTGTACCTGAAAAGATATTAGTCAGTGACAAAAGAATTAAAAAAATGCATACATAGCAGCTAAACAATTCGAACATCACAAAAATAGCCGAAATTTCAGTAGCATAACGGCTGAAAATGGAAACATAGAAAATTTGAGACATTAGCAAATGGCTCAAACCTCAAATTCCTGCAGAGAAACAATACCAATGGCATTCTAGCATGAAATAGAAAATTCAACAAAATAATGCCTAATGGTAATCCCATATAAATTAATAAGCAACAATAACCAAAATTTCAAAATTCAGCAATGTAGGGCAGATTAAAAGAACGCATAATTAACTTGCAAAACTAAAAAACTGAAATTAATCTAACAACTTAAACCAAATAAAACAACGAAAATATAGAGTATACATAAAAATTGGAAATTAAATAACTAAGCTAAACAACAAAAAGTAAAATTACATGAAAATAAAAAACTAATTAAAAATGCAATTAATTTACGATAATTTTAATGATAATAACAGTAGAAACAAGTGAAAAATAAAATAGCAAAATTATCAAAAAAGATAATGAGAATGGACTAACAAAAATATTAAATAAACAAGCAGAGAATTAAAAACTAAAAATTGCAAATCAAAAGAAATTAGATAATGAAGAAGAAAACTTACTTTATTGATGACGAAATGCGAGAAAAATACACAAGTAAAGAGAATACTAGAGAATTTGGAAAAAATTTTGAAACGGTCTCGATACGCCCGTGATGTGATTCTGTGTATATATAGTCATTCTCCGCCGACACGCCCATGTTGTGGATTGTGTTCGCAACATGGGTCATGCTCGTTGTCTGGACCATGTCCGTGTATGCCTTCTAATGAACACAATTTTAACATGGACCATGTTGGAAATCGTGTAACTCTCAGGAACTATGTAGCTCCATTTTCCACAACCAACACGCCTTGGGCAATCAAACAGGGGCCATGTTTGAAACCGTGCCAAACTCGTGTTGATACCTAGAAACGTGCTTTCACTCCGTTTTGTGCACTAACACCTATATAAACTAGTAATCTATACAACCAAGTAAATTTCAACCAAAAACAACATAAAAAATGAGAAGACTTAAGTTCAAAGTCAACCAAAATATAAAATGCTAAAAAATTCAGAAATGCAAAGGATAAGCTCGAGAATGCCTCTTGAGAGCGCTTCTTTTGACCGAGCCGTGTAGTTGGACTTAAACAAAAGGTCACTCACGCTGGAATAAAACTATATTGACCCACTCCTCAACCTCAAACAAGTCTCCATGATAATGCTTCAAGCGATGACCATTCACCTTGAAATTTCCCTTCTCCGGATGATGCAACTCGACTATGCCATATGGGAACACTAGTTGGATCATGAACGGTCCTAACCAATGACTCCTGAGCTTCCTTGGGGACAAACGGAGACGTGAATTATAGAGTAAAACTTGGTCTCCAACTTGAAACTCCTTAGAGCCTCTCAACCGCTTGTCGTGCCACTTCTTGGTCCCCTCCTTATAGATGAATGAGCTACCATAACCTTGCTGGCGCCTGATAAGCATCATAATACACATGTTTTCATGCCCGATTGTTTACATTTTTATGCATGATTATCCCGTTTTATGCTAGAATCACCTATCTTTTGTTTCCTTTCTCGTTTCAGGCCACTTTCGAAGGACATCATCAATAATTGAGGGAAATACGTGTGATTATGGACCAAAATCAATCAAATTGGGTGAGGACTAGCACCCTGAGGGTTGAGCACGGCCTGGACTTCGGCCGTGCTGAATTGCCAAGAAGCTATCCCCAATTGTGCCATTTCAGCACGCCTTCCGAAGCCACCACGGCCTCCAGTACGGCTTGTGGTGGCTCAGCACCGGCTTGGGCATGGCCTGGAAGGAGTCGGCCTGACGGACTCCACAGTTGCATAGCACGGACTCGTGGTCTTTGAATCATCATGACTGGACTCGGCCATGCTGAATCAACTATATAGGCAATTTTGAATTCTTTTGGAAAAGGAGACGAAGTTTGGACTCAATTCCAAGACACACACTTAATCAATTGTTTCCTATACCTCAATTGTAGACCTTGAGAGATCAAATTCATCAATTGAAGGAGGGATTTCACTTGTTCCAACATCAAATTGAAGATCAAGACAAACTTTGGGAGCATTCAAGAGGCAACTAGGGTTTGAGATTTTGAATTTGCAAATTTAGGGTTTCTCATTCAGCTTGAAAGAGAAGGGTGTACATGCCTTTAATTTTCTTTTCCTTATTTTGTTCCCTAATTGCTTTAACCATGAACATGAGTAGCTAGATCTTTTGAATCCATTAGGGTTCACCTTTGTTGATGGATTATGCTTAATTGTTAGTTTTATAATTGTTATTCTTGCAATCTTCTTGCTATTTAGTAATAAAAGTTTGATTCAGTTAATTTGAGACGTTGAATTAATTGTTTATTGGGTTGTTTCTTCACATTGAGAAATGCTTGTTACAATTGGACATTGAATAGTAAGGACTGGTAGTTAACACTTAGAGATAAGGTTGATTTACTCGTCGGATTAAGAATTAATAACTCTTAATAGTTTTAAATCATACTTAATGCTAATCTGTAGCAATCCGATAGGAAGAGATTCCATTAGGTTAGTGTAGGTTTAGGAATTCGGTAAGCTCGAGAGAGGAACCAGGATTCAATTCAGGATTTAGGCACGGATAAGCAATATCGGCAATCCATAAAATCCATCTTTAGAATTCCATCACTTAGGCTCCCTTTTGGGTTTGTTTCTCTCTTTGCAATTGTCTTTTGATTGTTCGTTGTTCTTCATTTACTTATTTGCACTCATAATCATTAGCTGGTACGTTAGAACTTTCACACCCTATTTCAGACTAGATAACATAGCAAACATTAGTAACTCTAGGTTCACCCGATCTCTAGGGATACGACCTTGATACTCACTAGTGCTAGGCTGCATCGGTAGGTTCACTGCCTTAGGTGTAGGTTGCATAAAGAGCCCATCAAGTTTTTGGCCACATTGCGGGGAGCGATAGCAGTGAACTAGAGTGAATTGTTTTTGTGTTAATTTAGTCATTGTTTGTTTATTCATTTATTCTTTATTTTTATTATTATTTATTATTATATTATTTTTGATTGATTGGTGGTTCTTTGGTTGTCGGTTTCAAGTAGTATATGACCAGGAGCTCTAACCCTGATCCAATAGCACCCTTATCTGACCCGGAGCGCTCTCTCAGATTATTGAGACGACGTTTGCAGGCAGTTGAGGAGGAGGATAGAGTTACGGTTCAAGTTCAAGGAACTGACGCGATGGAAAACCTCAACCCCCAGGCCGATGATGATCAAAGGACTATGTACGAGTTTGCTCGACCCTCTTTAAATGGGATGAAAACGAGTATAGTCAGACCTGCTATAGCGGCCAACAATTTTGAGATAAAGGCCAATGTTATCCAGATGATCCAACAAAACGTGCAGTTTGGAGGATTGCCCAGCGAGGATCCCAATGGAACAACCGATGATGCCATTCGGCTGAGATTGTTTCCATTTTCCTTGAGGGGCAGAGCAAAGAGATGGCTGCAATCTCTTCCACAACAGACGATCACTACCTGGAAGGTGTTGGCCGAAAAGTTTTTATATAAGTATTTTCCTCTCGCTAAAACTGCTAAACTTAGAAATGACATCTTCTTTTGTGCAGTTTGATGATGAAAGCATGTACGATGCATGGGAGAGATTTAAAGATCTTTTAAATGCTGCCCACATCACGGATTGCTAGTGTGGATGCAGGTTTAGACCTTCTACAGCGGGTTGAACCTTGCAACGAGGCAGATGGTGGATGCTGCAGTAAGTGGGGAGCTAAACAGTAAGACGCCCGAGCAGGCTCAGAACTTGATAGATGAAATGGCCATGAACAACTATCAGTGGCAATCCTCTAGGAGCCGACCAGGAAGACAGGGAGTGGTCAACCAAGTGGACTCTACAGTAGCCTTGGCAGCTCAAGAGGAGCTTCTAGCCAAGAAGATCGACCAACTCAGATGCTTGGGTTCATGCAAATAACGTTGGTATCGTGAGTTTTGTGGTGGCCCACATTACGATTAAGCTGTCTGCGGGAGGTATGTTTGCTTCATCTTCTACTAGTTTTCCATCTAATTCGCTATGTCTTCCGATGTTGAAGCAGGTTGATTATACGGGAATGCCCCGGCGACAGAATAACCCTTACAAAGAATACATACAACCCTGGATGGCGAATGATCCCAATTTCAGTTGGATGAACAATAATGCCCAAGGTCCGGCTAGGTGTTCAAAGACTTCATCAACAAAAGAATACAACAACCGGTTGGGCTGCACAAGCTCCTCCTCCACAAGAAAAGAAGTCAAATTTAGAGGAGCTTATGATGAAGTTTGTGACGTCTGAAATGAGATTCCAGACCGATAGTGTAGTTAAGAATCAGCAGGCCTCGATTCAGAACTTGGAGACTCAAATTGGCCAAATTTCTAACATGCTTTCGGAGAGACCTTCGGATCGCTCCCACTACAAAGTCAAGCAGGGGAGCATTGCGAGGCTATCACACAGGCGTTCGGTAAGAAATTGACTGGTTCTTTGCCTTTGGGCCGATAAGGATAATACAATCGTGCGGGTCAAGCCGGGCTAAGGAAGGACCAGACCTTGAGGTGGTAGAGAATGAGAGAAAGAAAGAAGCGAGCAAAAGTGCCTGTATGAGCATCGACCCGGTTCCATATCCCTGCAAGGTTGAGGCGGGATAAGGTGGACAACCAATCGATGTAAGTTTCTTGACTTATTTAAGCGGTGAAAATTAACTTACCTTTTGTTTTGGCAATTTCACGGTCTTAGAAATGCAAGTTTTAAAGGAGATTTTGAGCAACAAGAGGAAGTTCGAGGATCTTGGTCGGGGTGGTGCTTAATGAGGAGTGTTCGGACTATTCTCTAGAACAAACGCCCACTTAAGCGGCGAGATCCAGGGAGTTTACTATCCCTTGTACGATTGGTGATTTATCAATTAGTGGTGCATTGGCTGATTTAGGAGCTAGCATTAACTTAATGCCCACTAGTTTATTTGCCAAAATAGGGTTGGATGAACCTAAGCCTACTAGGATGAGTGTTCAGTTAGCAGATAGGACTGTTAAAATTCCTAGACGTATTGTTGAAGATGTACTTGTAAAGGTAGATAAATTTATCTTTCCTGTGGATTTTATAGTAATGGATATGGAGGGTGAAAGCACTGTGCCTCTTATCCTGGGTAGGCCTTTCCTAGCTACATCGAGGGCTGTTATCGATGTAAGCGATGGAAAGCTTAAGCTTAGAGTTGATGATGAGACCATTACCTTTGACCTAGCCACTTCTATGAGACAGTCACTGGACTATGATGATACTGTATATTCTATTGATGTGATTGATGATGTGGTTGAGTCCCATTTGCAAGAAATTTTATGTTCTGACCCTTTGCAAGTAGCATTAGCTAAGGATGAGGAGGAGTTGTCCAACGAGCAAGTGTTGGAGCAACTCACTGCTTTATTAAGCCGAGCTTGTCAACTGATCCCTATCTTTTCTTGACAGTCGGGGTGTAGAAAGTAAAGACTTCATTCGAGGACCCACCAGTCTTAGGCGGAAGGAGTTACTGAGCCACTTGGTTTATGCCTTCCTAGATGAAGAGAAGCGCTTACCGAGTAATCATAGCGGTAGATCTAACTCCGAAGAACAAGCCATGCTGTTGGAAGTTCTAAGGAAGTACAAGAAGGCCTTTGCTTTCAAGATAGCCGATATCCCGGGCATAAATCCAAGTTTCTGCTCTCATAAGATTTCATTGGAGGACACTTTCAGGCCGGTTGTTCAGCCTCAAAGACGACTCAATCCGAACATGAAAGAAGTGGTAAAGAAGGAGGTAATTAAACTTCTTGATACAGGTTTGATATATCCCATTTCTGACAGTTCGTGGGTTAGTCCTGTGTAGGTTGTACCCAAGAAAGGAGGCATCACAGTGGTAAGGAATGAGAAGGAGGCATCACAGACGGTAACATGCTTCCGAGTTTGCATTGATTACCGTAGGCTTAATGATGCAACTCGGAAGGACCATTTCCCTTTTCCTTTCATTGATCATATGATTAAACGTTTAGCAGGTCACATGTTTTATTGTTTTCTTTATGGCTTTTCAGGTTACTTTCGATTCTATTGCACGAGGACCGAAGACTACCCTCACCCGCCTCATGGGGACGTTCGCTTATAGACGGATGCCATTCGAACTGTGCAATGCATCGGCTACATTTCAGCGGTGCATGATGGCTATTTTTAAGGACATGATTGAGGAGTCTATGGAGGTATTTATGGATGACTTCTCTATTTTTGGTAATTCTTTCTCTCTTTGTTTGGCAAACCTTGAGCGCATGTTAGCTAGGTGTATTGAGGCTAACTTGGTACTAAACTGGGAAAAATGTCATTTCATGGTGAGAGAGGGGATTGTTTTAGGGCATAAGATCTCTCAGGCTGGGATGGAGGTCGATAGAGCTAAGGTAGAAGTAATGTCTAAGCTACCTCCTCCTAGTTCTGTTAAGGCTGTTAGGAGTTTTCTGGGCCATGCAAGGTTTTATAGGAGATTTATTAAAGATTTTTCTAAGATTGCTAGGCCTCTCACTCAATTGTTAGTTAAAGATGTACCTTTTATTTTTGATGATGCATGCTTGGCAGCTTTTGAGTTACTTAACAAACTTAACTCATTGATCAAGGTTTGTCTGATTGGGGGCTGCCTGAACTGATGTGTGATGCTAGTGATTATGCGATTGGAGCTGTGCTTGGACGGAGGATTGAAAAGAAGTTCCAACCCATTTACTATGCTAGCAAGACTTTGAGGAGACCAGGAACACTACACCACCACAGAGGAGTTATTGGTCATTGTTTACGCCTTCGACAAGTTTAGATCATACCTCGTTCTCTCCAAAACAATTGTCTTCATGGACCACTTTGGGCGTTGAGGTACTTATTCCTGAAAATGATGCGAAACCGAGATTGATTCGGTGGATTCTTTTGTTATGAGAATTTGATGTCGAGATCAAGGATAAGAAGGGCGCGGAGAATCCGGCAAATGGACCACTTATCGAGATTGGAAAATCCTCACTTGGATGCACTTGATGAGACGGCCATAGACGATCGATTTCTAGAAGAACATTTATATGTCACTCGGTATACCCGATACTCCTGGTTTTCGGATTATGCTAACTATTTGGTTGCTAGGGTTCTACCAAAGGGTATGACTTATCGTGAAAGAAGAAATTCTTCATTGATTTGAAATACTATATTTGGGAAGATCCCTTTTGTTTAAAGTATGTGCGGATCGGGTAATTCGGCCGTTGTGTATATGGCGAAGAGACTCTCCAAATATTGAAGCAACGCCATGAGGGACCCACTGGAGGTCATCAAGCGTGAAACCATACGAGGAAGGTGCTTTGGAGGAAGGATTCTATTGGCTCAGCTCTTCCAGGCCTTACGAAATTTGTTCGGGTTTGTGACCTTGCCGTGTAGAGGTAATATCTCTTCTCGTGATGAGATGCCCCAAACCCGGTGTGCAAGTCGTTGAGATTTTTGATGTTTGGGGCATCGACTTCATGGGACCCTTTCCCTCTTCATATGGTAATAAGTACATTCACAGTTCTTTGTTGAATATTTCTCTAAGTGGCACGAACCTCGGTACATGTACTGATGATGCCGGGGTTGTCTGCAGGTTCCTTAGCGATTGTTTGCTAGGTTTGGCATACCTAGGGGCGCTTATTAGTGATAGAAGAACACATTTCTAGCGTGATTAGAAAAAGTATTTAAGCGGTACGGAGTTACTCATCGATTCTCTACTCCCTATCACCCCCAGACTAGTGGGCAGGTTGAGGTAACTAATAGGGGTATTAAATGTATTTTAGAGAGAACCGTTAGTACCGGTAGGAAGGACTAGACTCTTAAGTTAGATGATGCATTATGGGCATTTAGGACTACTTTTAGGACATCTATAGGTTTTACACCCTATCGCCTTGTTTATGGAAAGTCATGTCATTTGCCTATTGAGTTAGAGCATAGGGCACTTCGGGCCCTTAGAACTTGTAACTTTGATATTGATTCTGTAGGTAAGGAGCAACTAAGAAAGCAAGGACTAAGAAATGGCATGATCAAAGGATTCATGAGCCTAAGGAGTTTCAGGTTGGGGATCGAGTGTTGCTTTACATCTCTCGCCTTCGTCTGTTTCCTGGGAAGCTGTAGACTCGTTGGTCTGGACCATTTCAGATTGAACAATTCTTTCCATATGGAGTGGTAGAGTTACATCATCCAGAGAAGGGAGACTTCAAAGTGAACGGCCATCGGCTGAAGCAATGCCATTGTAACTCGTTGGATAGTGAGCAACGAGTTGACCTGGCTTTGTATGCACAGGAAGGGTGATCCGAATGAGTCAAGCTTAAGACTCTGCAAAATAAATAAATAAATAAATAAGCACTTCTATACATTCAACTTGAATTATACTTTCATGCTTTTAATTAGTTGTGATTGTTTCATTAATTTCCTTTGACTTTATTATAGTTGCTTAACAGTAATTAGGGTTTTTAATTTTTTGGACTTATGTAATCGGAGAGGATGGACTCTTCCGTTTGACCATATCTACTTGTTTTATGATCTAATTACATGCGTAAATGTGTTAAATACAGGTATGGTGCAAGGCGACTCGAGATGGCAAAGGAAAGCCTAGAAACACCCCGTTTCACCATGATTTTCGTGGCCATCACGGGCTACAACACCAGGTCGTGCTCATCAGCACGGCTAGAGTCAAGCCCGTGTTGAAAGATAAAGAATAAATGGTCACGGCTTCTGAAGGCATCACGGGATACAACCACCATGCTATGCTCATTAGCAGTAGTGCTGCACTTTCATGGTGCCAAGGTGCTCACAAGAAGGCTAAAGGCTCGGCCGCAGGTGAGTCCTGGCTATCTTCGGTCGACCTGGCCTTACCTCACTGTCTTGAGCCACATGCCTATAAGAAGGGGAGGCCTTCGAAAACTTTGCTTCCCTTTTGTTTTTCTTAGCTCAAAGGTGTTGTTCTTATACCCTTATCTCACCTTTCTCACTTTCCTCAGCAAACTCAAGTAAGTCTCTTCATTTGTTGCTTTATTCTTCTTTTTTTTTATGATTTGACTTCTATTTTATACATATACTTTTGTTAGGACATGCTAGGATATCTTGGTGGCTTTATATTATAACCATATGACCTTAGTTAGGTTAATTTACATTAGTTGTTGTGTTTGCGGTGTAGTCGGTTATGAAAATGATAAGTGTGGGGTTTTGGTGGAAATAAAATTTGCCTACACCATGCAAAGCATGAATAATGTTTAGACTAAAATTGCAATTGCTGGTTCATGATAAATTAGATTGGTATGTATCGGCTTATTAGTTTATACAAGTTTTTGGTTAGTCGAATTATAATCATTATGCTGTTGATTTTCGGTAGATTATTTCGTTCATTAACTTGAATTCTTGCAAAAAAAAAAACTAATAATTCATTGCATTAGGTGATATGACGGACCGCGATAAATCTCGTAAAAAGCAACTGAAACGCATCGCTACCAGCAAGCGATCGCGTGGTAAAGGAACGTCTTCCTCCACAGCACCAGAACTAGCACCAGCACCAGCACTTCCACCTCCACCACAACAGCAAATAGTCTGACCTCGGAAAGTACCTGTTGTGAACGTATCCACACCTGGCCATCATCCATTGTGGACATTCCCTAATGCAGACAATTAAAGTAGATTCCAAGTCATGAGATGGAAGCAAGTGATGGCGGGCCGTTGCATAGACTTCACATCCCTAGAGAGAGTGGGATTGGCTCAAGATGTGCACACACTGTTCGAGACTCTGCCGTATGCGAGATTCTTTGACATCATTGAGCCAACCTACCGTGAGCTTACGATCGAGTTCCTCAGCACCTTCTTCCTGCGACGGATCATAAACTGGCATCGACTGATGCAATTTATTTCAGGCTTGGGGGAAGGGAGTTCTCGATGTCGGTCCCATAATTTAGCATGCATTTGGGATTATGGACTGAACAAGAAATCTCGGGGGAGGAGTATCAAGGATGTCTCTACATCCACCCAATTTCATATGACACCATGTGGGACTCATTGGTAATGAGGCCGGAAACATACTACCCAAGCAGGTCTAAGGCTTCTAGCTCTGGGACCATCTCCGCTACCTTCACACCCTACTATCTTACACCATTCTGGTGGGGGCGAGTTTGGGGCGATAACCTGGTGATGTCTTTATTCTCTGGGCTATGCAACATCAGAAGAAGCTAGACTAAGGATATTTATTGGCTCGCCAAATCCGTTCATTTATAGTAGACGCCCAGAAGAAGATGCATTGTTATTTCGGTCCGTATGTGACTAGGTTAGCTAAGAGACTGGATGTATTGGACGACTGTCTCTCGAAGCTTTCAAATATTGGTGACATGACACCACTAGGAATCAGACAGATGATCAACATGCAGATGATCACGGCCACTAGAGATCCACATGGTATTGAATATAGGCTCGTGAGCACAATAGTCAAGGAGGCTAGAGAGGCAGCGGCTAGAGGAGCCCAACATCCGTCGGCCGCGATTCCGGATGTTAGGATTCCTAACCCAGCTAGAGTGTTTATTCCCTCATCTGGAGCCTCATCCTCTCATTCGGCAGGGACATCGAGCGTTCAGATCATTCGGCATTCCCATTCCGATTCGGTAGAAGAGCGGTTATATTTTCCATTTTCTTTTCTGTTATTTATTTCCTTTTGTATTTGTTTCTTTCATTATGAGTAGCTAGGATAGCCGAACCCATTGGGGTTCACCTTTGTTTATGGATTGTGTTTAATTATTGGATTTTTATCTGCCATTTTTGTATTCTTCTTACTGTCTAGTAAAAAAATTTGATTCAATTAATTTGAGATGTTAAATTAATTGTCTTTTGGGTTGTTTCTTGACATTGAGAAATGCTTTTTACAACTGGAAATTAAATGGTAAGAACTGGTAGTTAACACTTAGAGATAAGGTTGATTCACCCGCCGAATTAAGAATTAACAATTCTTAATAGTTCTAAATCACGCTTAATGCTAATCTGTAATAATCTGATAGGAAGAGATTCCATTAGGTTAGTGCAGATTTAGGAACTCAGTGAGCTCGAGAGAGGAGCGGAGTTCGATTCAGGATTTAGGCACAGGTAGCAAGATTGGTAGTTTATAAAATCAACCTTAAATTCCATCACTTAGGTCCCCTTTGGATTTGCTTCTTTGTTACGGTTTTCTTTCGATTATCAGTTGTTGTTGTTCCTTTATTTGCATTCATAAGCATTAGTTAATTAATTTAGACTTCTCACACCTTATTTTAGACTAAATAACATAACGAACAGTAGTAACTTTAGGTTTACCCAATCTCCAGGGATACAACTTTGATACTCACTAGTGCTAGACCACATCGATAGGTTCACTGCCTTAGGTGTAGGTTGCATAAGTAGCCCCTCAAAGCTTTGCTTCGTAGACAACTTCACTTCCTTGTCACTTCTTTTGAACGACTAGCTTCTAAAGTGGGTGACTTGGTAAGCAACAAGCTACCTTCAGTATCGGTAAAATCCCTATAGAAAAAGAATAGGCCAAAATGGTGGGGAAGGCGGGCCTCCCTACTTCAATGGAAAGGGGGGAATCGCCATTTCACAGCCATTCCTCTACAACTACCTTTCGCCCAAGGGACATCGTTAGAGAACAATGTCGAAAACAGGGTGAGAACATTTTGTTGTTACGCCCTTTAAGTGTTGGTTCTTCCATATTTAGATATGGAGATAGATTGATGTAAATGATTTGATGCATGTTTATTGACTATTTATCAGTCGTTTATTTGCGTGTTTGAGTCATATTTATTCCTGTTTGATTGCACTTTGGTATGTTTATGAATTCTTCAGGTTTTCAAACTCTTTGATAGAGATTGATTGATTTACGGGCAGAAACAAAGCTATTTGGATGATTTATGCATATTAGATGTTATCAGAGTCGATTCCTTGTTAACACGCATTTCGAGGCTTTTGCACGACCTTGGACAATTTCAGAAATTTGGCATTTCGTGGAGGTTGGTGCTCGTTGCCCGGGCCGTTGCACGGGCTATGCATACCTGCACGGGCCGTGCATATCTACACGAGCCATGCATATCTACACGGGCCGCGCATATACGCATGGACCATGGCACGGGCGTGCATATTTAAACGGACCATGGCACGAACTGTGGCACGGCTATGGCACTTTTGCCCATAAATAGGCGCACGCCACACGAGACAGGGTTCCGCTTTTGATTTCTGGACTTCCCTACGCGAGCGACCCCTCACTTTTGCACCTCTGTTTTTGACATTTTGGGACACCAACGTCAGTTTAAAGGATTGATTTGTAGGATTCAAGCAAAGATTGAAGTTTCTAGATGATTGACCGAGACATCCGAGATCCATACTTGAGGCTAGTTTCAGAATTGGCACTTGCGACATTCCCATTCCGATTCGATAGAAGAGGGGTTATATGTTCCATTTTCTTTTCTGTTATTTATTTCCTTTTGTATTTGTTTCTTTCATTATGAGTAGCTAGACTGCTGAACCCATTGGGGTTCACCTTTGTTTATGGATTGTGTTTAATTATTGGATTTTTATCTGCCATTTTTGTAATCTTCTTACTGTTTAGTAATAAAATTTGATTCAATTAATTTGAGACGTTAAATTAATTATCTTTTGGGTTGTTTCTTGACATTGAGAAATGCTTTTTACAATTGGAAATTAAATAGTAAGAACTGGTAGTTAACACTTAGGGATAAGGTTAATTCACTCGCCGAATTAAGAATTAACAACTCTTAATAGTTCTAAATCACGCTTAATGCTAATCTGTAATACTTTGATAGGAAGAGATTCCATTAAGTTAATACAGATTTAGGAACTTAGTGAGCTCGAGAGAGGAGCCAAGTTCGATTCAGGATTTAGGCACGGGTAGAAAGATTGGCAATTTATAAAATCAACCTTAGAATTCCATCACTTAGGTCCCCTTTGGGTTTGCTTCTTTGTTACAGTTGTCTTTCGATTGTCAGTTGCTGTTGTTCCTTTATTTGCATTCGTAAGCATTAGTTAATTAATTTAGAATTTTTCACACCTTATTTCAGACTAAATAATATAACGAACAAATTGGCAAATTGGCAGAAATATATGTGTCAGAAATTGTGCAACAAAGTGATTCATTAGACAAATTGGCAGAAATATATGTGTTAGAAATTGTAAGATTACATGGAGTGCCAACATCAATTGTGTCAGGCAGAGATCCGCGATTTATATCTCATTTTTTGGGAAGTTTGCAAAGAGCTTTAGGGACAAAATTACATTTCAGTACAGCATTTCACCCCCAGACAGATGGACAATCGAAGAGGACAATTCAAACATTAAAAGATATGTTAAGAGCTTGTATTCTCGAATTTAAAGGGAATTGGGATGAGCACTTACCATTGATTGAATTTGGTTCTAATAACAGTTATCATTTGAGTATCGGTATGGCTCCATATGAAGCTCTATATGGCAGAAGATGTAGAAGTCTTGTTTGTTGGGACATAGATGGATTACGACAATTAGAAGATCCTGAATTGATACAAGAAACTGTAGACAATATTCAAATAGTCAAAAAATGCTTAAAGGCTGCACAAGACAGACAAAAGAGTTATATGGACAAGCATAGAAGAGAGATGGAGTATGAAGTGGGTGAAAAAGTGTTTTTGAGAGTGTCACCATGAAAGGGCATTATACGGTTTGGCAGGCAAGGAAAATTATGTTCGAGATAGATTGGCTCTTATGAGATATTGGAAAGAGTTGGTCCCTTAGCTTATCGGTTAGCACTTCCATAGGAATTATCGCAGGCACATGATGTGTTCCATGTTTCTATGTTAAGAAGATATAGATCTGACCCTAGCCATATAGTATAAGAGTAAAAAATATAGTTAACTGAAGATTTAAGTTATAAAGAGGAACTTGTTGGAATTCTCGATAGGCAGATAAAGAAGTTACGTAACAAGGAAATTCCAATAGTAAAGGTTAAGTGGAGTCAACATTCACCAAAAGAAGCTACATGGGAAGTGGAAAAAGACATGAGAGTTTAATACCCTTATACTCTTCTTGACCTGACAAGTGGTCGAGCCTATCTTTGGTCGACGAGGCGAGTCCAGCCGTCTTGATCCTAGGGTTCCATTATGTCGACCTCTTCCAAGCCATGCCCAAGCCGGTGCTGAGTCACCACGGGCCATGGTGGAGGCCGTGGTGGCTACAGAAATCGTGCTAGAAGGCACTCTCGGAATGCAGCTAGTTGGCAATTCAACACAGCCGGAGTCCAGGCCGTGCTAAACCCTCGGGGTGCTAGTCCTCACCTAATTTGATGGATTTTGGTCTGTAATCACGCGTATTTCCCTCGATTATTGATAGTGTCCTTCGAGAATGACCTGAAACGAGAAAGGAAACAAAAGACAGGTGATTCTAGCATAAAACGGGATAATCATGCATAAATATGTAAACAATTGGGCATGAAAACATGTATAGTATGATGCCTATCAAATCACCCTTCACTTAAGCTTTTGCTTATCCTCAAGCAATCAACAATTCACTCCTCAAACAAATACCAAATAACTCGATCAAATACTTCGCAAAAAGTTAGCTCAAAACAAATCTCAAAACTCCATAATGAATTTTCACAAAATCCCTAAATCACTAAATCCTTAAGAGAGAGAACAAAACTAATAAAACTGCTGAAATTAAAATGATAAACCATTCAAACTAAGAAATTGAGAAACATGCCTCACAAGATGTCACTCGAAAACACATAAGTGTATATTGGTGAAAGAGGATCGCCAAGCTCTCGGCAAAAATCTGAGAAAAAGTGCTTACCATAAGCTTGCTTATAGATCCAATCTCCACTACTGTGAAATAATCAATAATCATGATCAAAGGGTCTTGAGCCAGGTTGTAATGGGGTTAAGGTAGGCTACGGAGAAATATAGAAAGTAGGCTAAAAGTTGCTGGAAAATTATGCAGGTAATGCAAGAAGCCTTCCTCTCCAACCCGTTCATAAGCTGCTGAAGCATGGTGTTCGTTCCGCCAAGATGTGCCCTAGTCTCCTTTTGAAACTGCACAAACTAAGTATGGTGCTGCTGTTGTAGATTGCATACTCAATCTATTCGGTCAGCGAAAGCACTAATCTGAGCATTCGATGTCGTTGCAGAATAAGAGGATGAGGCTCCAGATGGAGGCATAAACACTCTAGCTGGGTTGGAGATCCTAACATCCGGGATCCCAGCCAACGGATCTTGGGCTCCTCTAGCCGCTACCTCTCTAACCTCCCTGACTATGGTGTTCACAAGCCTGTACTCTATACCATGTGGGTGTCTAGTAGCCGTGATCATCTGCATGTTGATCATCTGTCTAATCCCTAGTGGTGTCATGTCACCAATAATTGAGAGCTCTGACAGACAATCATCCAATATGTCCAGTCTCTTGGCTACCCTAGTCACGTACGGGCCAAAACAACAATGTATCTTCTTCTGGGCGTCCACTATAAATGATCGGACTTGATGAGCCAATAAATATCCCAAGTCCAACTTCTTATGATGTTGCATAGCCCAGAGGATGAAGACATCGGTCTGTGTCACTGCTTCAAAACTATCTCCTCTGCCTGTAATGATGTAGGCTAAGAAGGTATGGAGATATCGGAGATGATTCAAAAGGCTAGATGCCTTAGACCTGATTGGGTAGTACATCTCCGGCCTAAGTACCAATGAGTCCCACATGGCGTCGTAAGATATTGGGTGAATGTAGAGGCATCCCTGATACTCCTCCCCCGAGATCTCCTGTTTAGTCCATAATCCCAAATGCATGCCGAATTGCAGGACGGACATTAAGAACTCCCTTCCCCTAAGTCTGAAATAAACTGCATCAGGCTGATGCCAGTTTGTGATCTGTTACTGCAGGAAGAAGGTGCTGAGGAACTCAATTGTAAGCTCATGGTAGGTTGGTTTAATGATATCAAAGAATCGCAAATACAGCAGAATCTCGAACAGAGTGCGCACATCCTGAACCAATCCCACTCTTTCCAGGTATGTGAAGTCGATGCAACGATCTGCCATCACTTGCTTCCACCTTATGACTTGGAACCGACTCTCATTTTCTGCATTAGGGAATGTCCAAAGTGGATGACGACCAGGTTCAGGTGGGTTCACAATAGGTGCTCTTCGAGCTCGGACTAGTTGTTGTTGCGGTGCTGGGGCTGGTTCTGGTACTTGTGTTGGTGCTGGTTCTGGTGCAGTGGAGGAAGATGTTCCTTCACCACGCGATCGCTTGTTGGTAGGAACTCGTTTTGGCTGCTTCCTACAGGATTGATCGCGGTCCACCATATTACCTGATGCAATGAATCATTAGTTATTCGTACAAGAAATGGAGTTAATAAAAAATCCTACCGAAAATTGGACTGCATAATGGCTATGATTTGACTAACATAATACTTTAGTCTTAACGAAAGATTAAAGCCTCAATCTCCTGCATAAACTAACTAACCGATACATTCCAAACTACTTTATCGTGCACCAACTAACACAAAAACACTTATTCATAATGGAATGCCATAACATACTTTATTTATGCAAACTCCACACTTATCAATTTCATAATCAACTTCACAGCAATCATAACAACTAATATAGATTAAATCTAATTGAGGTCATCTTAAAGCAGTGCAACAACATAAAAATTACCAAAACATACTAGCATGTTCTAAATAAAGTATATGCATAAAAGAACAACTAAATTAAGAACAAACAAAAACAAAAGAAAGTGGATTCTTCTAAAATTTTAGCCAGATAGTGCCTACTAGAAAACCTCTGCCCTAATCAACTGCTACTTACTTGATGTCTAGCTTCCCAACTCGTAGACGGTTCCTTTTCCCTTAGATGAATGAAGAAGGGTGAAGAAAGTGGATTCTTCTAAAAAACCGGAAGTGAAGCGCTATGCCGGGGCATTGGGACGGGAAAAGAAACGACTCTGAAGAAAGACATTAGGGTTCCTAATGCTTCTCCATGCCCAACGAGATGAGCCAACCTTGGGATGCTTTACTCCTAATCCCACAAGGTTCTAAGATGGAGCTTGACCTGAGTCTCAATTAAGAACGATAATGATCTATGTTACATACGGCGCATGATTCCATGGATGGTTTCATTTGACATCATGATGGAGGATATAGCTTACGATCATCAACTTTGATGGTTGCTATCTATGCAGATACAATCTAAGGCAGCGTACCTATCGATGCAGTCTAGCACTAATGGCGAGTATCAAGATCGTATTCCTCGGGAAAGTGAAAGCCTAGAGTTACTCCTTTATTCTCTGTTATATTAGCCTAAAATGAATGATGAATAATTCCTAAATTAACTAATAGCTACTCTAATTATTGTCTAACTACGGCTACTGGGGAAGGATTAATTCAAGTTAAGGAATAACCCCTTAGGAATTCTTATCTCTAGGGAATGGAAACTAAAGATGGAATTGATTGATTGAATTCAATTTCCATGGGAAAATCTCTATGCAATTAAATGGTGAATCCTCAATCGCCCAAATCATCTCATGGTATTCACAATACTCATGTAACTTCAGCAAGCATTACAAACCAAGTTCTAGAAGCAAAATCAAGTACAATGCACACTTAAATAAGAAGTATAAAGAGCATAAGTATAGTGAATGCTCAACAGGCTCAAAATCTCACCTTGAGGTGTAGTATTAGGTGCAATTGGTTTATAACATCATTAATTGAATCATCACTTAAGAAATACATGCATATGACATTATCAACGTTCTAAGTTAAAATTTAAAAATTCAAAAAACAATTAAATAACAACGGTTTAACCCGGCAGGGCTGATGTGTAAAACACCATTAATTGTTTTCCAAGAACAATGAACAAGAAAGAAAAGTAACTACAATTCTATAAATCAAGTCATCAATCAGCTCAAAAATAGCATACTCAAGTGCATAAAGACACAGTGTCCTAACATCCCCTAAAAATACACAACACCTAGCGATAGCAATTTCAAATATATCTAAAAACCATATAAGAGAGTAGGATTATAAGGTTTACCCACAACCACCCCACACTTGAAGAACACACTGTCCTCAGTGTAAAATGTTATCGATACCCCGCATGGAATGCTCAACTAAGGGAACAAAGGCAATACAATTCAAGTGCATGACATGTATGAAAAATAAGGTAAATAATTGCAGAAAAATAAAAAGATCTAGGGGACTGCCCTGATCATCCATCGAGGTTGATGTAGTGAAAACTCAATGCCCCCTCAGTAGAATCTGAAAACAATAAAATAAAGAAATAATCGAACTGACAATAATGATTAAATAAAATATGAAAACTTAAAACCAATAAAATGTTTCAAAATGAAAGGGTAAAATATTAAAAATGAAAAATAGAATATGCGGTGCCTCCCAAAAGCACTTCTTTTTGATGTGATGAGTCTTCTTAGCTGGACTCATGGTGAAAAGCAAATGATGGGGATTGATGACCATCCATCCTTCTTCCAACCAAATGGCTTTAAGTATCCGCTTAGAGGACTAATCGTCAAATTCCTCTTCTCGACGATCAAGCAAGCTGCCAGTATGATGAGCAAAACTCGCTCCTCATATATTTGCACGTAGTCATGATGCTCTAGGGGTTCTTCCAATTTGAAAGCTGGAGTTTCACCAATTGGAAGGATCGACAGTTGGGCAATTTCTTCACGAATGTTGATGGTTTTCTCCAGTCCTTGGCTTGGTTCACTTGCTAGAAGAAACTCGAGCTCCTCCAAGACCTCTTCATTGGATAACTCGTGCTCATCTTCCATCATCGAAGGGACTTGTGGAAAATCTACCAAAGATTCCTCTAACTGCAACTCAGCATCATCAACTGTACGTTCCTGTTGGTAGTCTTTCAGAGGAATCATGTTTGCCTCTTCCTTTTCTGGTTCTATCTCCATGTTCAAGGAGTCATCCTGCACATAGGCATCATCGTCAAACATAATAGATAAACCAGAAAAGTTCACACCTTAACACAAAGTGACGGCGCTCAAATGTTCCTTGGATTCAATAGCGTTTGATGCAGTTCCCAATTGCTCTTCAGCTAGTAACTTGAAGATCAAGCCTACTTGATGCTCTATGTTCTCAATCGAGGCTTGTTGACCTTCAAGTACCCTCTCTGTTTGTTGTAATCTATCCTCAAGACTTGTAAAGAACCTCATCATCAGGTCCTCTGACACTAACTCTTCATCTTCAGCTGAAGTTGCAAGATTAGGCTGCTGATGTGGTTGTTGAGATCCTAGTGGTTCTTGGCCATCTAAGCTCCATCCAAAGGGTGAATGAGTGCTCCACTCTTGATTGTAGGTGCTTCTATACGAGTCATTTGGCCAACTTCCCATATAATTCACATGTTCACAATTATAAGAACAATGAGTAAAATCACTACATAATGGACAATCATTACTAGAATGTAAACCACAACAAATTCATAAAAAAATTTGAGATGAAACGATAGGAATGAAGAGTTGATCGGTAGCCCTGCAAAACGATTCGACTCGACCTTCTAAAGATGCACGGGTATCCCAATCTTTAGCACTCTCTTGGTTCTTGATCCCATTTTCCAACATGTCATACAAAGAGTTTAGCATTGAACCTCCTTATCATCCACTACCTGAATCATAAACTTAACTAAATAAATATGTACAGACAAAACAGAAATAAATAAAAAAAAAAAATGGCTAAATTAACAAATAGCAAATTTCACTATAGTTTTCAAACATTCCCTGGCAACAGCGCCAAAAACTTGATGGTTGCTATCTGTGCAGCTAAAATCTAAGGCAGTGTACCTATCGATGCAGTCTAGCACTATTGGCGAGTATCAAGGTCGTATTCCTCGGGAAAGTGAAAGCCCAGAGTTACTCCTTTATTCTCTGTTATATTAGCCTAAAATGAATGATGAATAATTCCTAAATTAATTAATAACTACTCTAATTGTTGTCTAACTACAACTACAAGGGAAGGATTAATTCAAGTTAAGGAATAACCCCTTGGGAATTCGTCTCTCTAGGAAATGGAAACTAAAGATGGAATTGATTGATTGAATTCAATTTCCGTGTGAAAATCTCTATGTAATTAACGCCTTTCTCAAGGACATTAACATCTTAACTTAAATTAATTAGGTTGAAATTTCTTCCTAACTCTAATTATCCAAATTAGCATTATGACCATTTAACACTATTGAGAGTTACTAATTCTCAATCCGGTAGAACGAACACCCTATCTCTAGGCGAATTCAATTCTAGGTTGCAAAGGACAATCCAAACCTAAACGTCTTTCTCAAGAACATTCAAATTCCAATAATCTTTCAACAAGATATGAAGAACAAATCAATAAGCACTTCCATTACAAACCAATATTAAAAATCAATACATTCAATTCAAAAGTTAAGTACAAAAATCCCTAGATAAAGAACCCCAATGGGTTAACAAGTTTAGCTAATCATGTTCATTATCAAAACCCATAAGAATTTAATTACAACAATGAGTAAAGATAGAGAAACCTGAATACACCCTTGGATGAGAAACAGCTCCAATTCCTCTTACCCAATCTTGAATCGATTCTTGTTCCTCTTGCTCAAATTGACACCAATCAAAGAACCTCGCCCAATCTTCGATCTTTGAAGGGAATCTAATTGAAACCTTGGTCCAAGTCTCCTTTTTCCTTGGTTCCAGCTCGGAAAACCCTCAGAGAGAGAGAGAAATGAGTTTGGAACATCCTAACCCTACTTGGATCGCGTTTCCCTCTTTCCTTTTTTAATTAATTCATCTAGCTACAACGAACATGGCCATGTTGGGAACATGGTCTGGTGTTATGCCCGTGTTGGGAACACGGCCTAGTATTGATGCCCTTATTGCTCTCTGTGGTGGTGCTCCTTAACACATCTTTTTTTTGTTGTCAAATGCACCCAGCACGGCCGTTTTGGTGCCCGTGTTGGGAACACGGCTAGTGTTAAAACCAACACGGCCATGTTCAGCTTCCTTATGCGCAAACTTGACTTGTTTCGGCAACTTTGACGTCCAATTCTGCTCCAATTCTTCCCTTTATCACTCTTTGGCTTCTTGTGGACCTAATGCATACAAACAGACACATAGGGTGAGTGTTAGGACCAATTCACATCCAAATGTACATAAAATCAGCCTTAAGAACCCCAATTAGATGTGTGTATTTTACGCACATCAGACTTTGATCATGCCACTAGGCATTTTATTAAGACATTACACAATGATCTGAACACTTTATCGCATCTCTTCGATACGAATACAGTAACAATCATAGCGATTTCCTTCAGTACCTACTGGTATGTCAGGGTCCAATTGGTCATGAGCATCATAAGGTGCTACTTTTTGCAAATCCCAGCATACCCCTGGTTGGGATGGGTAGGCCCACCAGCTCGGGCCAAGTCAGTAGGGGGACCCTGTCGGGCTCCTCCCCCCCCCCCAAAAAAAAAATAAGCTGTACGTGAAAAATTCCCTTGATATAGCTCGAATCATTCTCAGATGCCTGTAAAGGCATCCTTTCCTTGTTTGTTGGGTTGGTTCACACGCGCGCAAACGAGCACTAGCCGTAATAGCAGGAAAATATGACCAATAAAGTCAGACACCTAGCTACATCTGAAAGGAATGTGGTTCTGATGTAGGCTTTCTTTCCCTTATTACTAAAAGGGATGCGAGATGTTCATGGAATTAGTGCCTTAGTACAACCTGGTGATCGTTCTTGGCGAATCTTGCCATGACGTAAGGGACAGAAGGAAGGTGGCTAGGCCTATTATATCAAAAGGGGTGCACAAAGAGAACCCGACCACCTATTTCATTCTCTGTTCGGAGGTAGGGGCCCGCTCGATTCGACCGACTTTTGGATAACAAGAGGGCGAGTTGATATGCTCTGATCTAGGAAAAACACAAGGGTAGATAGAGAATGTAAAAGAAAGGAAGGATGTGATTCGCTAGCGCGAACCTTGATAACTCTGCAGAGTTCTTCAAAGAATCCATAACTTGATTTGATGTAAGTTAGAAACTAGAATAATATGATATAGATACAATAAGAATAATTAAAGCTTTTGAATTGCATGAGATTTCGTATATGGCAAGATTATCTGAAAAAGATCAATTTGCCTTATTTAGCAAATTAATGTAATGGTAATGTCAAATGCCTTAGTAGAAGATCCAATTATGAAATAAAATATGAATGTATAAGATTAGTGGATTTGGGGCGTGACATAAAAGATAAATGCAAGAAAATAAGAAGCCCAAGGTTGGCCAAACCGTGCATGATCATTTTTGTTTTTGGGCTTATTCAAGCCATGACACACTTTGGACTTCAAAAGGAAGGGGCCAAACAAATTTCCTTGAAGAGGAAACTAAAAGAAGGCGCCTAATATGTGTTGCTTGACTTAAGAGTGTGCTAACTTCAAAGAGGAAACAATGGGGTAAATACATATCTTGTTGTTAGGAATAAATGCGGATTGATTTAGTCAATT